>NW_012267249.1:5163830-5168417 GCF_000151885.1 Dipodomys ordii | reverse complement strand
AAAAAAAAAAAAAAAAAACCTACCCACAGGCTCTTTTCAACTTTAAAACAATATTCTAGACACTTGACAGTTAAATTGGCTCCAAGATTACAAAATTTAAGCTTTAAAAATTACTTTGATATTAGCAACATGGCTTACAACTATTAAATGTTTTCCTATGTTAACCAAAAGGCAGTTTTCACACTACTTAATGAATTCAAGGTAGAGACAAGTTCAATGGCATTGTACTCAGAACACAAAGGACATAATTTAAACAGCCAATAAACTGGCAATGCAGGGCAAACTTCAATACTGAGCAGAGAAAGCCAAATAAATACTTTATAATTCTAGACCAAGACTTCAACTAAGTAGGAACACCCAAAGAGCCTGGTGACCCAAAACAGCATCTCAACTGAAAAAGAACAAAGAACACCAGCTAAAAATTTTAGAGTCGTTTAGAAGCAAAATCTGAATGTCTTTTCTCTTACTGAAACTCCTTTCCACCAACATTCTAGCAATTCTGTTCCCTGCTCTGAAGCTTAAACTATGGCAGCCCACCAGATAGATGAAACTATTTCCAACCTATCAGCAATTCAGTAACACATTTGGGAGACAGCATGATACAAAGGTACAAGACAATACACACAACTACCAGGAACTCTCAGGCTTCCATGCCACTCTAAACGAGGCGTTTCTGGCCAGGCACTTTTCATAAACTTTGCATGCAGGAACACTGTTATCCCTGTTTTACATACCAGGAAATTCGTGCACCTTTCATTACCCTCTGCTGCCTAAATCTTTAACTGCCACTTAGACTAAGGTCTTGCAAAGGCGATCCAAATGTGGAGAAACCTGAAACCTATTCAATTTTGGAGACCCTCCTTTTAAAAATATCTAAAACATCTTACTTTTGCAAATTTTATTTTTTTTAAAAAATCATGTGAATACAGGTTTGGAGCCCCTTCCTCGGCTTGAAAGGGGCCCTGATAGGGCTTCATCTGCCTCTAGCCCTATTCATCTTTGTGCGCCTAGAACCCAGAACAATGCCTAGCAGAGTAAGCACTCGGGAACTGCTGAATAAACGGATTTCCTCACTCTCACCTCAGTTGCTAATCTCCTTTCTTTAGCCATAGGGTTCCCCTCCTCTCGGTCCTTCTCCGGGACACCTGCTCTCCCGGTCCCTAACACCTATCCTCTCGCAATCAGCCATAAAACCTAACTGGTTCAAGAGCACCAGCTCCGGAGCTAAAACTCTGAATACAGAGCCGGGCAATGCCATTTGTGAGTTATGTGACCTTGACGGTGTGAGTTGACTGACTCGAGTCTCAGTTCTTCCACCTGTGAAATGGGATCCCAACCCCCTGCCCTGCAGGCTTAGTACGATTAACTCAGATGATGCAAGCGAGACGCTAAGGACTAGGCCTGGTACTTAAGCAACCCAGAAAGGCTAACAACCACCCGGAACTCCTACAGCCTCCCCTCGCAGCCTCTGCCCCGTGCATCCCTCGAAAGACAGCCCCAGTCCCCCAGATCGCTGCGCCTCACCACGTAAGGGTACAGCCCCTCTGCGCCCCGCAGCTTTGGATAGTGAGGCCCGACCGCAGGAAGAAGAAAAATAAGGCCCAGTGGACCCGCCCCCCTTTTCCGATGTCCATTGGCCTTAAAATATTGGAAAGGGCCAATCACAGGACGGAGTTTAGAAGTTCCTTCTTCTATTGGCCAAGAAACATGCCAATCATTTAACGTAGCAAGATCCACCCAGTAGCCCCTCCCTCACGAGAGCTCTCAATCAAGGCTACAGTAGAAATACACGTAAGGGAAACAAAACCCGATGGTTCTCACCGAAAGCCCAAAGCCCGGGGTAGGGCCCAGGCTCGATTTCTGCGGTCGTCTACTAGCCGATTAAAGTGCTTTGCCAGCAAGCAAAACCGAAGCTCCGCCTCCTCAAAGTCGGCCTCTGCGCAGCCGTACAGAGCCTCCCGAATCAACTAATCAGAGGACGGCTACGACCCTCAAGCAGCCAATGAGCGTGTGCGGAAACCGCCTCGAAGTCGTGGAAAAATTAATCTGCTCGGCCTATGAGGCCGGCTCGGGCTGTTGCCAGGAGGAAAGGCTGTACGGCTGGGGACAGCGGCCATTGAGCATCTTCTCTGGGCTGCGATCTAGCCAATCATAAGCGAGTTTCAGGCCTTGCCTAGCTAATCGGGATAGAAAGAGGAGAGTACCCAGAAATGGGCTGGTCAAATAGGTGGGTAAAGGCGATGAGGTTATTATAGAATGTTTCTGAGGAAAGAATAGCCCAAATTTTCTTGGGGTGGGTGGCCCCTGTTGCCTAAGGTAAAAGATGCTAGGGACCCCTCCGAGCAACTAACAAAGTCAGGGTTATTGAGAAAGTGACCAGATTGTCACAATTTGTTCCGGATGGTTTTCTAATTCTAAAGCAAAGTCCCAGCGGGGCGCCTGCGGCTCACGCCTGTAATCCTACCTACACAAGGAGGCTGAGACCTGAGGGTCGCGATTGGTAGCGAAAAGTCCCTGAGACTCTGAACTGAAGAATTAACCACCTGAAAATCGGAAGCGGTCCCGTGGCTCAAGGGACAGCGCTCAGGCCCCCCGACGAACAAGAAGACAAAAAGTCCGAAGTCCTTAGAACTTATAGCCGGCCAGCCAGGACAGTTCCTGCAGGGAACTAAAGGAGGAGCCCTGGAGGTCATTAGCACGTATCCGGAGGGAGGGTGTTCTTCGGGTCATTAGAAAGCAGTTTCTTGGTGAGCCGGGACTTGGGGAGGCGTGGGGGGGGGGGTTCTACGAATCACTGGAGGCACTGCTGGAGGAGGGGGTCCCTAGAAGTTATTAGGAGCAATTCCTCAGAGTAGAGGGTTCCCTTGAGGAGTTCCCAGATCATCAAGGGTGATGGGGAAGGAGGCATTAAAGAACATCCTGTGGGTCAGATGGGAAGGGAGGATACTCTCATCAGAGACATAAAATAAAAAGCACAAAATTACCTATGGATGAGTAATGAGTACATTGTAAAGAGCCTCACGGAGTCAGACCTGTTTTTGAAAACCGTGTTCTACTTTGTGCCAGGCCTTTAATAGCAGGAAAAGGGTGGGGGTAGGGTCTCTACCTGCAGGATTGTTGTTAAAATGAGTGTATTAGCCGGGCACCCATGGCTCACACCTGTAATCCTAGCTACTCAGGAGGCTGAGATATGAGGATCAAGGTTCAAAACCAGGCTGGGCAGGAAAGTATGTGAGACTCTTATGTCCAATAAACCACCAGAAAACCGGAAGTGATACTGTGGCTCAAGTGATAGAGTGCTCCCCTTGAGCTGAAGAGCTGAGGGACAGCCCCCAAGCCCAGAGTTCAAGCCCCATAACTGACCAAAAAAAAAAGTGTATTAATGTTGCCCAAGGGTCTGGGAATGTGGCTTAATGGTAGAGTGCTTGCCTAGCATACATGAAGCCCTAGGTTTGATTCCTCAGTACCAAATAAGCAGAAAAAGACAGTAGTGGTACTGTGGCTCAAGTGGTAGAGTGCCAGCCTTGAGCAAAAGAAGCTCGGGGACAATGCCCAGGCCCTGGGTTCAAGTCCCAGGACTAGCTAAAAATAAACAAAGTTGGCCTAAAAGAGATATAACATAGAACAGTATGGGTTTTCTTATTTTTGTCAGTCATGGGTCTTGAACTCTGGGCCTGGGAGCTGTCCCTGAGCTCTTCAGCTCAAGGCTACCACACTCTACCACTTGAGCCATAGTGCCACTTCCAGTGTTTTGGTGGTTAATTGGAGATGAGAGTCTCATGGGTGTTCCTACCTGGGCTGGTTTTGAACCACAATCCTCAGATCTCAGCCTCCTGAGTAACTAGGATTACAGGCATGAGCCACTGGCACCTGACTGGTATGGGCTTATGATGTTATTAATTTATGGTGGCATCCCAGGACTGGACATGTACTTTCTGTTTTTTTTTTCTTTTTTGGGGGTCCGGTCGTGGGCCTGAACTCTGAGCCTGGGTGCTGTCCCTCAGCTCTTCTGCTCAAGGTTAGCACTCTACCACTTGAGCCACAACACCACTTGCGGCTTTTTTTTGCTTATGGGTGCTGAGGAATCGAACCCAGGGCCTCAAGCATGCAAGGCAAGCGCTTTACCACTGAGCCACCTTCCCAGCCCTGGACATGTACTTTCTGGAAAAAAAACTAAGTTTGTTACAAGAGAGAGACAGAGACAGAGAGCACTCATACTGGCTCAAGCCTACAATCCTAGGTTAAGGGATCTCAAATACAGTCAAGCTCAGGCCAAAAATAAACTAATCAAGATTCCATCTCAATCAATTGCTGGATGTTAAGGTGAACTCCTGCCATCTCAGCCACTTAGGGAAGTACAAATAGGAAGATCAGAGTCAAGGTCAGACAAGGCATGAAGTGTAAACCTATTTCAAAAATAACCTCCACACTTGGAGCTGGGAAGGTGGCTCAGTGGTAGAGCGCTTGCCTTGCATGCCTGAGGCCCTGGGTTCAATTCCTCAGCACCACATAAGCAAAAAGAAAAAAGCCGGAAGTGGTGCTGGGGCTCAAGTGGTAGAGCGCTAGCCTTGAGCTGAAGAGCTGAGG
>NW_012267249.1:5053548-5163614 GCF_000151885.1 Dipodomys ordii | reverse complement strand
GCTCAGTGGTAGAGCGCTTGCCTTGCATGCCTGAGGCCCTGGGTTCAATTCCTCAGCACCACATAAGCAAAAAGAAAAAAGCCGGAAGTGGTGCTGGGGCTCAAGTGGTAGAGCGCTAGCCTTGAGCTGAAGAGCTGAGGAATAGCGCCCAGGCCCAGAGCTCAGGCCCCACGACCGAACCCAAAAAAAAAGAATCTCACAGACTTTCCTGCCCCAGCTGGCTTTGAACCATGATCCTCAGATCTGGATTACAGGCGTGAGCCACTGGCGCCCAGCCTCCCCATTTTCTTTTTAAGGATCTTAATTATTTAACTGATCATATAACATATTTATTGAAGTGAACTCCATGAAATGGAAATGAGAGTTTTTTTTTTTTGTTTTTTGGTTGGTCCTGGGGCTTGAACTCTGGGCTTGGGTACTGTCCCTGCACTCATCAGCTCAAGGCAACCGCGCTACTGTTTGAGACACAGTGCCACTTCCAGTTTTCTAGTGGTTTTTATTTTTTTATTTTTATCTTTATTTTGGGGGGTCCAGTCGTGGGGCCTGAACTCCGGGCCTGGGCTCTGTCCCTCAGTTCTTCAGCTCAAGATTAGCGCTCTACCACTTGAGCCACAGCGCCACTTCTGGCTTTTTTCTTTTTGCTTCTGTGGTGCTGAGGAATTGAACCCAGGGCTTCATGCATGCAAGGCAAGCACTCTACCACTGAGCTACCTTCCCAGCCCCTTCTAGTGGTTTTTATTGGAGCTAAGAGTCTCAAGTACTTTCCTTCCCTGGGCTGGCTTTGAACTGCAATCTCAGATCTCAGCCTCCTCAGTAAGTAGGATTACAGGTGTGCGCAAGAACTTTTTTTTTCTTTGTTGCTGTTTTGTTTGCTATTTGTCTTGTTTGTTCATTTATCTGTTTTTGGGAGGATAAAAGGGATAGCCAGGCACCAGTGGCTCAAGCCTGTAATCCTAGCTACTCAGGAGGCTAAGATCTGAGAATCACAGTTTATAGCTAGCCTGGGCAGGAAAGTCCATGGGACTCATCTCCAATTAACCATGAGAGAACTGGAAGTGGCACTGTGGCTCAAGTGGTAAAGCATTAACCACAAGCTGAAAAACTCAAGAACAGTGCCCAGGCCCAGAGTTCAAGCCCCATGACCAGAAAGGAAAAAAAAAAAAAGAAAGAAAGAAAAAGAAATGGAGAGACGAAGGGTAAAAAAAAAATGTAGCAATGGTACTCACTAGATACTATGTTGAAAATGAACTATACAACTTGTGCATGGAGACAGAAGAGAAAAACAGAGAGGAAAGGAAAGCGTGACAATGTCCAAAAGAAGTTACTCATACTGGGTATCGTTACCTCACAGCTGTAATCCTAGGTAATCAGTAGGCTGAGATCTAAGAATCCTGGGTCAAAGCTAGCCTGGGCAGTAAAGTCTGTGCAACTCTTTTTTTTTTTTTTTTTTGATTGGTCATGGGGCCTGAACTCTGGGTCTAGGCACTGTCCCTCAGCTCTTCAGCACATGGTTAATGTTCTACCACTTGAGCCACAGCGCCACTTCTGGTGTTTTTCCTGCTTATGTGGTGCTGAGGAATTGAACCTGGGGCCTCATGCATGCAAGGCAAGCACTACCACTGAGCCACCTTCCCAGCCCCATGCAACTCTTTTTTATTTTTATTTTTTATTATTTTATTTTATTTATTGCGAAAATACTGTACAGAGGGGTTACAATTACATGGGGCAAGATAATGAGTATATTTCTTATCAAGCATTGTAGCCTCCTCCTTTGTTTCCCCTTCCCATCCCTTCCCATCCTCCCCCGCTCCCCCACCCAATCCTCCTCCCCCCCCCCACCAAAGTTGTAAAGTTCATTTTCTTCGACATAATGACTTGTATATCCCCATGCAACTCTGATCTCCAATTAACCACCAAAAAACTAGAAGTGGTGCTGTGGCTCAAAGTGGTAGAGTGCTAGTCTTGAGTGAAAAAAGCTCAGGGATAGCACCTAGGCTCTGAGTTTAAGCCCCAGGATGGACAAAAAGGTGATAGACATGACCTTTATAATAACAATAAAAAATTAAACTTAATTTATTTTATTTTATTTTGTTGATTATGGGGCTTGAACTCTGGGCCTGAGTGCTGTCCTTCAGCTCTTTAGCTCTTCAGCTCAAGGCGAGCACTCTACCTCTTGAGCTACAGCACCACTTCCAGTTTTCTGGTGGTTTTTATTGGAGATAAGAGTTTCACAGACTTTCCTGCCCAGGCTGGCTTTGAACCATGATCCTCAGATCTTAGCCTCCTGAGTAGCTAGGATTACAGGTGTGAGCCACCAGGGCCTGGCTAAACTTAATTTTAAAAAAGCACACATCACCTTGTGCCTAGTTACAATCACTTGTCTCTAGTCACTGTAAGGTATATTAAAGAGGTAGGTTTCATTAGGTAGCTGATGCAGAGAACACCAGGCAGGAAAAGAAATTTATTTACTGAACTGCCACCCCTGCTGTGCATGGTGGAGAGGCATGGCTGAAAAGGAATGGGGGATGAACCAGCCCTGGGCCAGGACTTATTTAGGCCAGGGACAGGAAGAGTCCCTGGAAGAGGTGTGGCCAGGTGGGGGAAATGTGTGGCCACACAGGATCTGGATGGGACCTCAGTGTCTGGGACCCTCCTAAGTCATATGGGAGGCATGTGACCAGAGGTGGCCCAGGATGTGACCTAGCAGGAGGGGAAGGTGACTGCTTCCATGTCTGCCAGGTACCTAGGTAACAGATACTGGACAGAAACTTCTACAAGAGGTAGGGAGATGTCCCTGTGCAAACCCTACAGTCACAATCAATCTCTATTCCCCAAGCCCAAGAACCTAAGAATTTACTGTCTATGGATTTGCCTTCTGTGGATGTTTCATATAAATAGAGCCATATAATATGTGGTCTTTTGTGTCTGGCTTCTTTTCAGTGAGCACAACATTTTTGAGATTCACCCATGTTGCAGCATGCACCAGTGTTTCCTTCCTTTTTATTGTTGAATAGTATCCCATGGTACTATTGATTGACATTTGGATGGTTTCCAGTTTGGGGCTATTATGAATAGGGCTGCTTGAATGTTTATGTGCAAGTCTTTGTGTGGATGTGTTGCATTTTTTTTTGATAGATAACTTTGGATAGATATTTAGAGTGTGGTGTAATCACTGGGTTGGTGTAGTAAATTTATGTTTTATCTTTTTTTAAGGACTGCCAAACTGTTCTAGTGTGTCATCATTAACAATACATTAGGATTTCCATTTCTCCAGTCTTGCCAGCATTTGGTATTGCCTATCTTTCTGATTATAGCCATTCCAGTGGGCGTGAAGCAATGTCTCGTTTGTGGTTATGATTTGCATTTCCTTAATGACTAATGATGTTGAACATCTTTTTATGTGCTTATTATTCATTCATCTATCCTCTTTTGTATAATGTCTATTCAAATCTTTTTGTCCATCTTTAAATTGAGTTGTTTGAATTATTATTATTACTATTATTATTGTTATTATTATTGAGTTGCAGTTTCTTTATATATTCTGGATATAAGTCCTTTATCAGATATAAGCTTTGTAAGTATTTTTCCCCCAGTAGTTTGTCTGTTCTTTTTTTGTGTGGTATCTTTTATAACTTTTAAATTTTGAGGACAAAATAAATAAATAAATAAATTTTGAGGACATTCCATTTATTTTACAGTTGAGCTTTGACATTAACATGGAGACCATTGTGATCAGCCTCCAAAACAGATCCAGAATTCTGCCCTTGATCCCAGCACCCTGGTCCCAACCATCTGTAACCTGAATAGGATAATTGCTCTGGCCTCCTAATTGTCTGCTTCTGCCCCTGCCCCCTGCAGTCTCAGCACTACAGCAGAGGGGGACTCTTTAATACTACAAGCCAGATCATGTTACTTCTCTTCTTCAAGCCATCAAAAGACTTCCCAGCTCCTTTTGGAGAGAAGCCAAGTCCATTTAACTGACTACCCACAATCCCCAAGCACCATCTCCCTAGATAGCTCCTCCCCCAGCTCTTTCCTCTACTTCCCTGTTCTCCCAAGTGTGTCTGGCTTGCTCCTTCTGCTCCTTGCTAAAATGTTTCAGTTCCTTTCCTGACCACCACTGCACACTTACTCCACTGTCCTTAGCACTTAAAGTAGTCCTGACTCTGTATTTGCGCACTAAAATTTACCTATTGGGTGAAAAAAGAATGCCTTAATTTCACCTGCATAATTAACTTTGGATGTGGGTTTTATTCCTGTCCTTATTTCAGAGTTGAGGAAATTAAGAAGCAAAGAATTAAGTCATGGAAAGGAGCTTTGGACCTGAGGATACAAATTGAAAGAGCAGAATGAATAAACAACTGGAGAGACTAGGTTTGTAGACTAACAGTAATAAGGCTTTTGGCCTTTAGTTCTTCTGGTTTGGTCAGAAAACACCCTACCTGTATCATTAGCAGCTGAAAGTAACCACTCTTCCCAGATATTCTGGAAGGCTCTGCCATGACAGGATAGAGAGCTCCTGTTCACCAGGGAGAGAGCTCCTGCAGAGAATTTGGCTTCAACCTGGTTCTACCAAGGTCAGCTAGAAAAGCCAGGACTTCTAACCTATAAAACATGAAAATACAAATATAAAAAGGATTAGAGGCCAACCTATACATATCCACAAATACACCAAGTTCTAAAGTGGAACAAAAGCATCACTTTACTTCCTAACTCTGCTCCACCAAAGATGGTTCAGAGCTTCAGATAGGTGCACAGAGCCTGGGTTCTAGGGGCCATTTTTACATCACACTCGGACCTATATCCTTGGCCTCTACCAATGGTTCTATTTGGTTTTGTCTTTCAACTCAGGAAAGATATTTTAGATATCTTTCTCTTGATGCTAAATCCCATTCACTCAAATCTTGAAGATTTGGCTCCAGTTCTACTCAGTTGTGCACTTGCTTAAGAATTTATCAGCATATATTAGTTGTACAAGGGGGGTTCATTGTGACAGTTCCACATTTGTATACAATGTATCTCATTCAGCCTCAATCCTCCCCACCCCCATTACTCTCCCTTTCTCTCTCCTCCTTGTTAAAGCAATTTCAACAAGCTTCATTGTTCTAGGCAAGTACATTCTTTACATAGACTATATTCATCCTCAGTCTCTGTTAGTCCTCCCACTCCCACTGGTATCCCCCCTCCCCCCCCAACCCCCCCCCCAGAGAGCCTGTTTTACCTTCCTGGATGCTTTTAGTTTATTTATTTTGTTGGGTGTAGAGCTTGAACTCTGGGCCTGGAAGCTATCCCTCACTAAGCTGGTCAGCTCAAGGTGAGCTTTCTACCACTTGAGCCACACGCCACTTCCTGTTTTCTGGTGGTTTGTTGGAGATACGAGTCTCAAGGACTTTCCTGCCCCGGCTGGCTTTGAACCATGATCCTCAGATCTCAGCCTCTTGAATAGCTAGGATTGCAGGCATGAGCCACTGGCACCCAATAGCTTTTATTTTTTTATTTTTTTTGTCAGTCATGGAGCTTGAACTCTGGGCCTGAGCGCTGTCCCTGAGCTTTTCAGCCACTTGAGGCACAGTGCCACTTCTGGCTTTTTCTGTTTATGTGGTGCTAAGGAATTGAACCCAGGACCTCAGGCATGCAAGGCAAGCACTCTACCACTAAGCCACCTTCCCAGCCCTTATTTTTTTTTAACCCTCTCTGTTGCTTTCTTCCTCCCCACCCATCCTCCTAGTGATCAGTAGCTTTTGCTTATGTCAGCTTCATACATAGTTGCAATGTATTTTGAAATTACCCAAGAATGTTTTTACCAAGCCCCTATCTATTTTGTGCTGGCCCTGGGAATGAAGAATTGACAATTACAAAAGCACCTGTTTGGTTCTTCCCCAATCCTCTTCCTTCCTTAGCACTCCCTGTTCTCAGCGAAGGACCAAGGCCCATCCAGGTGCCATCTTTGTGGCTCCTCTCGGTTTGCAGTCCACATTCACTCCTGATGGCTTTTCTTTCAGAACTGTATAGTGAATCCTGCTCCTGCCTCCCCCTCATTACCGTCACATTGCAAGCTGCCCTTCCCTTTTACTGGCTCACTCTAACAGTATCTTAATTGGATTTTTCACTTCTGCTCTGGTCTTTTCCAACCTGTTCTCCAAGTGCTCCCAGAGTGATTTTGCCAAATATCAAATCCAATGAATTCCCTGCCCTGTTGAACATCATTCAAAGCTTCCTATCCTGTCATCTTGAATTCTAAGTCTCTTGCTCTGGCCTTCCAGTGCCTGAGTAATTTTGTCCCCACCTCCTCTACACACCATCTTGCTGGACTCTTCCTTTGCCCTTGGTGCTGGCCCTTCTTCTAGCAGCCCTGGAGAATCAAATCTGAAATCCTTGTGCATGCTGGGAAAGCATTCAACTGAGCTACATTTCCAGCCAGTTTTGCTTGTCTAAAACACTTTTTGTTTGTTTTGTTTTTTGGCTGGTGGTATTGGATATGAATTCAGTGCCTCACACTTACAAAGAATGCACTATACATCTTAAACCCTACCTCCAGCCGTTTTGAACTTGTAATTTTTTCTCTCAGGTCAACCTCAAAACTGTAATCATTCTTTTTTTTTTTGGGGGGGGGTCCGGTCGTGGGGCCTGAACTCTGGGCCTGGGCGCTGTCCCTCAGCTCTTCAGCTCAAGGCTAGCGCTCTACCACTTGAGCCAGAGCGCCACTTTCGGCTTTTTTCTTTTTTTTCTTTTTCTTTTTTTGTCGGTCGTGGGGCTTGAACTCTGGGCCTGGCGCTATCTCTCAGCTCTTCAGCTCAAGGCGAGCGCTCTACTGCTTGAGCTACAGCACCACTTCCGGTTTTCTGGTGGTTTATTGGAGATAGGAGTCTCACGGGTCTCTCCTGCCCGGGCTGGCTTTGAACCACGTTCCTCAGATCTCAGCCTCCTGAGTAGCTAGGATTACAGGCGTGAGCCACCAGCACCCGGCTTCAGCTTTTTTCTTTTTGCTTATGTAGTGCTGAGGAATCGAACCCAGGGCCTCAGACATGCAAGGCAAGCACTCTACCACTGAGCCACCTTCCCAGCCCTGTAATCATTCTTACATATGCCTCACATGTAGCTGAGATAATAGGTGTTGGGAAAATGGAGGAGAATAGAAAAAGAATAGGCCAGACTCGATCATTAACAGGTGAGGACTGTTTGTTGAGAAAATGCAAGGGGCAAGACCTTCCCAGGCCTGCCTGTGGGTTTGGAGGTTGTGCAAGGGAGTTGGGACAGGAGCTGGATTTTTATATGAGATCTGAGCAAGGAGGCAGAAGTTAATGAAAAAGCCACTAGGTCAAGGGACATGGGGGCTTTTCAGCTGGGCTCACAATGGGACGTTTACAGCTGGGCTCAGGTGGATTGCCCTGCCAGCACATCAAACAAATTTGCACATACCTGGGATTTTGCCTGGTGTCTGGGACAATAGGGTGGGGGTCAATCTTTCGATAGGCATAGGGTAAGATGGGGGTCTCACTAGCTCTTTGTCCGGGCTGGATTTGAACTCTGATTTTTTTTTTTTTTGGTCGGCCGTGGGGCTTGAACTCTGGGCCTGGGTACTGTCCCTCAGCTCTTCAACTCAAGGCGAGTGCTCTACCACTTGAGCTACAGCGCCACTTCCGGTTTTCTGGTGGTTTATTGGAGATAGGAGTCTCACGGTCTCTCCTGCCCGGACTGGCTTTGAACCGCGATCCTCAGATCTCAGCCTCCTGAGTAGCTAGGATTACAGGCGTGAGCCACCAGCGCCCGGCTGATTTTTTTTTTTTTTTTTTGTCAGTCATGGGGCTTGAACTCTGGGCCTGAGCACTGTCCCTGGGTTCTTTTTTTTTTTTTTTGGTCCAGTCATAGGGCCTGAACTCTGGGCCTGGGCACTGCCCCTCAGCTCTTCAGCTCAAGGGTAGCACTCTACCACTTGAGCCACAGCGCCACTTCTGGCTTTTTTTCTTTTTTTGCTTATGTGGTGCTGGGGAATCGAACCCAGGGCCTCATGCGTGCAAGACAAGTGCTCTACCACTGAGCCACCTTCCTAGCCCTGTCCCTTAGTTCTTTAGCTCAAGGCTAGGGCTCTACCACTTGAGCTACAGCGCCACTTCCAGTTTTCTGGTGGTTTATTGGAGATAAGAGTTTCACAGACTTTCCTGCTCAGCTGGCTTTGAACCGCCATCCCTAAATCTCAGTCTCCTGGGTAGCTAGGATTACAGGCATGAGCCACCAGCGCCCAGTGAACTCTGATCTTTTTAACCTCTGCTTCCTAAGTAGCTGGGTTTAAAGGCATGAACTACTACATTCTGCTTCAAACATTTGTGTGTGTGTGTGTGTGTGTGTGTGCTGGTACTAGGACTTGAACTCAGGGCTATACTCCTTGGCTTTTTCACTGAAGGCTGGTGCTCTATCATTTGAGCCACAGCTCCATTTCTAGCTTTTTGCTGGTTAATTGGGGATAAGAGTCTCATATGGAGGGCTGGAAAGGTAGCTCAGTGGTAGAGTGCTTGCCTTACATGCATGAGGCCCTAGGTTTGATTCCTCAGCACCACATAAACAGAAAGCTGGAAGTGGTGCTGTGGCTCAAGTGGTAGAGTGCTCACTTTGAGCTGAAGAGCTAAGGGATAGCACCCAGGCCCAAAGTTCAAGCCCCATGACTGACCCTCTACCCCCCCAAAAAAAGTCTCATGGACCTTCCACTCTGGGCTGGCTTTGAACTAGGATCTTCAGATCTCAACATGCTGAATAGATAGGATTACAGGCAAAGTCACCAGTGTCCAGTTTGTTGGTTGTACGGCTTGAAGACAATATAGGAGCTCAGATGTGGAAGGGTGGGGGAGGAATTGCAGAAAATGTCCTGATAATGTACAAGAGAGAAGAGCTGGAAAGTCAGCCCTGGAAAAAGATCTGGGACATAATGTCTTTGAGGACAATCCAGGTCCCAAGTGACATTTATTTATTTTTGTTAGTAATGGGCTTGAACTCTGGCGCTGTCCTTGAGCTCTTCAACTCAAGGGGAGTGCTCTGCTACTTGAGCCACAGTGCAACTTCCGGTATTCTGGTAGTTAATTGGAGGTAAGAGTCTCAGGGACTTTCTTGCCCTGGCTGGCTTTGAACCATGATTCTCAGATCTCACCCTTCTGAGTAGGATTACAGGCATGAGCCACTGGCGCCCTGCTGACATTTATTTTAAACATGTCATTGCTTGTTAAATCTCCATTTGAGCCATTTCTAACCATTAGCATAAGGGTATTGGAGGCAAACCCTTCCTAGCTGAGGATGTGGGGGAGATGGGAAGTCCTTTTGGAGTTGACTAGGGTATGTGCTCTCAGTGAAAGCAAAAGAGAAGGTGGGAGAGGAGGACTGAGTTCCAGCCACAGTTCTCTCAGACAATTAGATTTCCCTTTTGCCGAAAGCGAGTTGGAGCACCTCCTATTTCACCCAGTTAGGAAACATGTATGGAGCCTCTAACTTTGGGGCAGGCTCTCAGTTGGGAAGCTCTGACATTCCAGTGCACTAGAGGAGCCAAACCATGGTTCATACTGCCAATTTACATTTCATTTCTGCACTGCAATTTCCATAATTTTCTCGGTATTTTTCCTCTCTGTGTTTCTATTTGAACAGCTGAAGAAGCAAGGAAAATAATTTCAATACAGTGCTATGGTTACTGGACCAACAACACTGCAGGAGGTAAAACTAGACAGAGGGTGGGGGAGGAAGGACTCCAAGGACGCCCAGCTTCCTTGGATGAGGTGTGTCAGCAAGGGCCTCCAAGCAGAGGGATAACATCAGCAACCGTGGTGTGGTGTTTTTTACCTTGGACAGATGCATGTCGAAGACAGTAAAACTAGAAAATATGTTTCAAATAGATGGGGAATATCACTACCAGAAATTCCACTCACATTTTGGCACACATCATTGCCAGTCCTTCTCTGTCTTGAAAGCTCATACAAATCTCAGAGTGGAGTTCTGATTCAGCAGGACCAGGATGGACTAAGTCTGTTTCTCCCAGGTGTTTCTTTTTGTTTTTTTTTGCCAGTCCTGGGGCTTCAATTCAGGCTTCCTGTATGCTAGGCAAGCACTCTACCATTGAGCCACCTTCCCAGCCCTGATTAACGTTTTTCTAAGTGTTGGGAGTACAAGGATGTGTCACCACATCTGACTGGAGTCAGCTTACTTTTTTTTTTTTTTTTTTGTGGCAGTCCTGGCCCTTGAACTCCAAGCGTGGGCTCTAAGCTTCTTTTGCTCAAGACTAGTGCTCTACCCTTGAGCCCCAGCACCATTTCTGGCTTTTCCTGAGTAATTTATTAGAGATAAGAGTCTCACAGACTTTCCTGCCTGGGTGGGCTTTTCTTTTCTTCTTTTTTTTTAAACTGTATTTTTTTTGTCTTTTCTTTTTTGGTACTGGGGATCAAACCCAGGACATTGCACTTGCTAGGCAAGCGCTTTGCCACTGAGTGGGCTTTGAACAACTTTCCTTAGATCTCAGCTGGTGCCTCATGCCTATAATTCCAGCTTCTCACAAGACAAATCTGGAGGATCCAGGTTCAAAGCCAGTCCAGGCAGAAGTTTATAAGTCTCCACCTCCAACTAACCAACAAAATGCCAGACTGGAGGCATGGTTCAAGTGGTAGAGCATCAGATAGGCAAGGAAAGTAAGAAGAACATGAAGCACACTCTCAGAACCAACTAAAGAAGACAAACCAATCAAAGACAACAAAATATACAGTGATAGAGGACTAGCTGTGTAGGTAATAAAACAAAGGAAAATGAACAGTTCTGGCTTAGACTCAGGTAGGTGTTTGAAGGAAAAAGATTCCAGGCTCAGTTGTATATTCTATGTGTTGTAAGGAAACTGTCATGAGAAAGAGGAGCTACCACTTAAAAGGTCAAAATTATGTCTTTACTAGAGAGCCAGAGGATTGCTGGTAGAATCTTTTCTCAAAGACCAGTAGCCTGAATGCAGCAAGCACAAAGCCTATATAGGCCCCAAACCACACAAGGTGTGTGGAATTAAACCCAATAAAATTACAAAGCAAAGCAGATGAGGATACTTAAACCTAATAGAAGTTAAATAAAGACAAACCACCTAGGGAAACAATTAAGGGAAACCAACGGCCAATTATCTAGGGGAAGCATACACTCAGTTTTATTTCATATGTAACCTTCATGAGAATTATTTTTGTATGTGCCAGTACTGGAGCTTGTACTCTTGTTGTTGTGGGTTTTTTTTGAGTCCGGTCATGGGGCCTGAACTCTGGGCCTGGGTGCTGTCCCTCAGCTCTTCAGCTCAAGGCTAGCGCTCTACCACTTGAGCCAGAGCACCACTTCTGGCTTTTTTCTTTTTGCTTATGTGGTGCTGAGGAATTGAACCCAGGGCTTCAGGCATGCAAGGCAAGCGCTCTACCACTGAGCCACCTTCCCAGCCCTGGAGCTTGTACTCTTGCTCGGCTTTTTCCTCTTAAAGCTGGTAGTCTAGGTGCTGGGAAGGTGGCTTAGTGGTAGAGTGCTTGCCTAATATGCATGAAGTACTGGGTTCGATTCCTCAATACCTCATAAACAGAAAGAAAAAAAAAGTGCCAAAAAAAAAAATCTCAGACTTTCCTGCCAAAGTGTAAGCCACTGATGCCAGATTTGATTTTTTTTTTTTTTAAAACATCACATCACAAGAAGATGGGAATGTGGCTTAATGCTTGAATGTTGCCTAGCATGCATGAAGCCCTGGGTTTGATTCCTAGTACCACAAAATCAGAAAAAGCCAGAAGTGGCACTGTAGCTCAAGTGGTAGAGTGCTCACCTTGAGCTGAAGAGCTGAGGGACAGCACCCAGGCCCAGAATTCAATCCCCAAGACAGATCAAAAAAAAAAGAAAGAAAGAAAACATCACAAATTTACTTGCTTTTCTGTGTCAGTCCTGGGGCTTTAAGTGAAGGCCTGGGCACTGTCCCTAAACTTTTTTGCTCAAGGCTAGTGCTCTACCCCTTAAGCTACCGCTTCACTTGTGGTAATAGGATAATAGGTGTGAGCCACCAGTCACCAGCCTGAACAGGTTTTAAGCTCTGAGTCAACAACTAAAAAGCCAGAGTGGGCCAGGGCTTGGTGTTGGTGGCCCAGGCCTTTTATCCTCCCTATTCCAGAGTCTGAGATTTGAGGATTATCCTTTTTGTTGTTGTTGTTGGTTGTGGGGCTTGAACTCTGGGCCTGGGTGCTTGCTGTCCCTCATCTCTTCAGCTTATGGTGAGTGCTCAAACACTTGAGCCACAGCACCACTTCTGGTTTTCTGGTGGTTTATTGGAGATAAGAGTCTCATGGACTTTCCTGCTCAAGCTGGCTTTGAACCAATCCTCAGATCTCAGCCTACTGAGTAGCTAGGATTATAGGCGTGAGCCAAGGGTGCCCAGATTGAGGATTATCTTTTTAAGCCAACTCTGAGGGCAGACAAATCTGAGATTTTTTTTTTTTTAATTTTGTCGGTTATGAAGCTTGAACTCTGGGCCTGGATGCTATTCCTCAGCTCTTCAGCTTAAGGCTAGTGCTCTACCACTTGAGCCACAGCATCACTTCTGGTTTTCTGAGTGGTTTATTGGAGATAAGAGTTTCACGGACTTTCCTGCCTGGGCTGGCTTTGAACCACGATCCTCATATCTCAGTCTCCTATGTAGCTAAGATTACAGGTGTGAGCCACTGGTGCCCGGCTAAGAAATTCATATCTCCAATTAATCAGCAAAAAGCCAGATATGGAAATGTGGCTCAAGTGGCAAACAGCTACGTGAGTCTGGAGGCCCTGACTTTAACCCCCCCCCCCACCACACACCTTTGAATTAGAAATGTTAAAATTGATTGTCAGTATAAAAGATATTCTGAGACATGCAAGAATCAGAAAACGTATAATCCTATGTGGAAACATATGAAGAGAATTATATCCAAGTGAAAAAGGATCCAAGAAAGACAGCATCCTGCAGGAACCAAAAGCAGAAGACTTGTTTTTATAAACAAACAATTAAAAATGATGCTTATTGATTTACAATTTTTACATTGAAAGACTTAATTATATGAGTAGAACAGAAAGCATTATAAACCCTGACAAAGTGAAGTAGGTGAGTGGAAAGGTGGTTAGAGGATGAAGCAGGAAGTCAAGTGAGCCGATTTTCTTATTTCCACACAGGGTAATCAGTAGGTACTGCATATAGGTGATGAATCAAAAAGCAGAAGAAGGCAGCTGTAGAAGAATTTGTAAAAAGGTAATGTATCTCAGAGTCAGGAGGTAAAGGGAGATAAAGGTGAGGGGAGGAAACAAGTAAATTCCTGAAATCCTTCTCATTTTATAGCCCTGGAGTCAGCAGGCCTTATTTCCTAAAGGCATGGGAAAATAGTCACCATTATACTGCTGAAATCCAAAGTTCCAGAGAATGTAATGAAGCTTGACTGTTTGAGCTACTTCATCATACACATTCAGTTCTTCTTTCACAAGTTATATTGATGACCTTTTTTTTTTTTTTTTGCCAGTCCCTGGGGCTTGAACTCAGGGCCTGGACACTGTCCCTGAGCTTTTTGCTCAAAAGATAATATTTTACCACTCGAGCTACAGAGCCACTTCTGGTTCTTTCTGTTTATGTGATACAGAGGAATTGAACACAGGGCTTCATGCATGCACTCTACCACTTCATGCAAGCACTCTATCACTAAGCCACATTCTCAGCCCTGATAACCATTTTTTCTTTTGGTGGGGGGTGGAGGTCGGTCATGGGACTTGAACACTGGGCCTGGGTGCTGTCTCTTGCTCTTCAGGTCAAGGCGAGCACTCTACCACTTGAGCCACAGTGCCACTTTATTTTTAGCCCCCTGGTTTATTGGAGATAAGAATCACGTGGGGGACTGGGAAGGTGGCTCAGTGGTAGAGCGCTTGCCTTGCAATGCATGAGGCCCTGGGTTCCATTCCTCAGCACCACATAAGCAAAAATTAAAAAGCCGGAAGTGGTGTTGTGGCTCAAGTGGTAGGGCACTAGCCTTAAGCTGAAGAGCTGAGGGATAGCGCCTAGGCCCAGAGTTCAGGCCCCACAACCGGACCCCCCAAAAAACAACAACAAAAAAGAATCACATGGATTTTCCTGCCCCGGCTAGCTTTGAACAGCGATCTTCATGTCCCAGCCTCCTGAACAGCTAGGATTACAGGCATGAGCCACTGGCACCTGGTCCTGATAACCATTTTAAAGAGCATGCTATATTTGTAACAGAATAGTATGTAGCAGTTAAAAAAAATGAACTCCTATGTATCTCTCCCTCCCTACTCCCTGCCCTCCCCTTCTCCCCCCTCCCTCCCCCAGTCATGGCCTGGGCACTGGGCCTGGGCACTGTTCCTCAGCTCTTCAGCTCAAGGCTAGTGCTCTACTACTTGATCCACAGCACCACTTCTGGCTTTTTCCACTTGTGTGGTGTTGAGGAATTGAACCCAGGGCCTCATGCATGCAAGGCAAGCACTCTACAACTGAGCCAACTTCCCAGCTCCTGTATAATTCTTTTTTTTTTTTTTTTTTGGTCGGTCGTGGGGCTTGAACTCTGGGCCTGGGCACTGTCCCTCAGCTCTTCAGCTCAAGGCCAGCGCTCTACCACTTGAGCTATAGCGCCACTTCCGGTTTTCTGGTGGTTTTATTGGAGATAGGAGTCTCACGGTCTCTCCTGCCCGGGCTGGCTTTGAACCACAATCCTCAGATCTCAGCCTCCTGAGTAGCTAGGATTACAGGCGTGAGCCACCAGCGGCCCGGTGTGTATAATTCTTATATGTCAATTAGAAAGTAAATACTAAGCTGGAAGTGGAGCTGTCTGGAGCAAAAAAGCTCAAGAGCAATGCCCAGATCCTCAGTTCAAGCCCCAGGACTGGCACACAGAAAACAAGCTTTAAAAACACAGGCTGAATTCAGTGGTAGAGCACTTTTTTGGGGGGTAGAGGGGAGTGGTGATGTTGGTACTGTAGCTTGAACTCAGGGCCTCATGCCCTATCACCACTTCTGGCTTTTTGGTGATTAATTAAATAGTCTCTTGGACTTTCCTGTTTGGGCTGATTTCCAATCTCAGATCTCACCTTCTTGAATAGCTAAGATTAGCGGATATATGGCCCAGGATTGGATCCCAAGCATCACAAAAACAAAAAACACCACCTTGACATAGAAAGAAATCTACAATATACTAAAATGAAAAGGTAAGTTGGCAAGTACATATAAACAGTATGATTCTAGTTTGTATACATGCTTCTACATTTATTAAACATGCTCATGGGCCAAGTACTGGTCGCTCATGTCTATAATCCTAGCTACTGAGGCTGAGATATGAGGATTACAGTTCAAAGCCAGACTAGGCTGGAAAGTCTGTGAGACTCTTATCTCTAATTAACCACAAAAAAAAAAAAAAGGGAAATGAAGCTGTGGCTCACATGGTGGAACACTACTAGCCTTGAGCACAAAAACTGAGGGACAGTGCCCAGGTCCAGAGTTCAAGCTCCAGGACCAGCAAAAAACAAAATAAAACAAAAAGGTGAGTCGGTGCCAGTGGTACATGCTTGTAATCCTAGCTCCTTTGGAGGTTGAGAGCTGAGGATCAAGGTTCAAAGCTAACTCAAGCAGGAAAGTTGATGAGACTTTGATCTCCAGTTAACCACCAAAAAAGGTGGAAGTGAGCTGTGTCACAAGTAGGAGAACACTAGTCTTGAGCAAAAAAGCTCAGAGACAGTGTCCAGGCCCTGAGTTTAAGCCTCAGGACCAACACACAGATGCACACACAGACACACACAGACACACATAGACACAGTCTCCCCTCCCCCCACAGTAATAATTATACTAATCCCAGAATATAATAACTATACTAATCCCAGACAATATTTAAAGTTTGATTATTTTAAAATTAATATTAACACTTTAGAGAAATTACCATGAAGTAGAACAAAGAGGCTCTTAAGATTATGTTGGGAGAGGAAGGGAGAATGATGAGTAGGTGAGAAGAGATGGATTAGGATATATTATACACTTGTGTGGAAATGTCACAAGAAAACTACCCTTATATTACTAATGTACACTAATAAAATTAAAAATCATTACATTGAAAGAGAATCATCCATCCTTACAACCCTTTTATGTGGAGACAGTTCTGGAGTTAGGCACCCCTAGGGTAATATTAATTGCCAGATTCTAACCCTATTTCAATAAATGCTAACTTTACCTTTCCAGTTGCTCAGGCCTAAGCTGCTGGGTAACTCTTCTATTTCTTTTTTTCCTTCCTTCCTTCTTTTTTTAATTTGGTCCTGGGGCTTGAACTGTGGGTCTGGGCACTGTTCCTGAGTCTTGTTTTGCTCAAGGCTATTGCTCTATTACTTGAGCCAGAGCACCATTTCCAGCCTTTTCTGAGTAGTTTATTGGAGATAAAGAGTCTCACAGACTTCTCTGACTGGGCTGGCTTTGAACCGTGATCCTCAGATCTCAGGATCATGGGTGTGAACCACTAGCTCTGGCTCTTTCTGTCTCTTTTTCTTCTTTGGGTGCTGGTCCCTGGCCCTTGCATTCTAGCTCATCTTTCTTGCTCACAATTGGTGCTCTACCAAACTCTGAACCAAGCCTTTTGCTGGTTAGTTGGAGATAGAATCCTATAGATCCAGTCTGCTTTGAGCTGAGATTCTCCACATCTCAGCCTTTTGAGTAGCTAGGATTACATGTGTGAGCCTCTATCTAGCCTTCTCTATTTCTTTTCTAGTCTATTGGCTAACCCTCAGCCCTGTCTTCAAGATAATCACCTGGACACTTCTCATACTTGGACTTCTGCCCCATTCCCCTCCTGACCTGATTCTGCTACTCTCTTGCCCTTTCTCAGTGTTGAGGCCACCTTAGCCTCAACATACCAGGCGTATTTCCACCCAGGGCCTTTGTACCAGTGGCCGCCTCTATCTCAATACTCATTCTGAAGACGGCAGGAAAAAAATCCCTCACCACATTGAAGTCTTCCTCAAATCCTCTTTCCAAAATATGTTTATTCACTATTTTTCATATCCATCTCTATCTCATGCTAGAATACACATGCCCCCAAGGGAGCAATCTGTTAGCTCAATGATGTTTATTCCATATCCAGGTGCCACTTTGTTGCACAAATAGGTAAAACATTGGGTTGGGGGTGGGGTGGGGAGCTTGGACTCAGGGCCTAGGTACTATCCCATAATTTTTTATTTTTTTGTCAGTTGTGGGGCTTGAACTCAGCCTGAGCTCTGTCCCTCAGCTCTTCAGCTAGTACTTTACCACTTGAGCCACAGTGCCACTTCCAGTTTTCTGGTGGTTTATTGGAGATAAGAGTTTCAAGGCTTCTCCTGCCTGGGCTGGCTTTGAACTGTGATCCTCAGATCTCAGACTCCTGAGTGGCTAGGATTACAGAGGTGAGCCACTGGCGCCCGGCTAGTCCCAGAATTTTTTGCTCAAGGCTAGTCCTACACTACTTGAGCCACAGCTCCACTTCTGGCTTGGGTAGTGGGGGATGTCAATTGGAGATAAGATGCCATGGACTTTCTTGTTCGGGCTGGTTTCCTTCCAACTGATTCTCTGATCTCAGCCTCCAGTAGAGGGAATTATAGATGTGAACAATCATTGATTGCTCCGCTATCCATCTAATGCCTTTTGCTGGTTACTTGGAGGTTGAGTCTCAGATTTGTTTGCCTGCACTGCCTTTAAACCTCAATCCTCAGTCTCCTGAGTAGGTAGGGATACAGGTGTGAGCTATGAGTGCCCAGCTAAAACACCGGTTTCTTTCTTTTGGGTCAGTTATGGGCTTGAAGTAAGGGCCTGGGCACTGTCTCTGAACTTCTTTGAACTCAAGGCTAGTGTTCTACCCCTTGAGCCACAGCACCACTTCTGGTTCTTTTTTTTTTTTGGTCGGTCGTGGGGCTTGAACTCTAGGCTTGGGCGCTGTCCCTCAGCTCTTCAGCTCAAGGTGAGCACTCTACCACTTGAGCTACAGCGCCACTTCCAGTTTTCTGGTGGTTTATTGGAGATAGGAGTCTCATGGTCTCTCTTGCCCGGGCTGGCTTTGAACCGCGATCCTCATATCTCAGCCTCCTGAGTAGCTAGGATTACAGGCTTGAGCCACCAGTGCCCAGCTCACTTCTGGTTCTTAAGTAGTTAATTGGAGATAAGTCTCACAGGGACTTTTCTGCCCACGCTGGGATTGAACCATGATCCTCAGATCTCAGCTTGAGTAGCTAGGATCACAGGTGTGAGCCATTGGCACCTGGCCTAAAGCACTTGCTTCTAAAAGATAAAATTGGCATCAACAGAACCTAATTCACACAATGGGTTACACGAACAAATATATTTCAGGTAATTTTGTTAGGAATAGCTTCTCAAGAAAATCTTTTTTAGCAGCTGAGCGATACAAAATAGGGGGTTATCCAGGTAGAGAGATAGGGAGAATGATCTAAAACAGCTTGTGGAAAAGTGCAAGACTGAGACAGGGGAAGCTGGGGAGCACGGAAGGGAGGAGAAGGGGTCGAGTGCTGTAGAATCTGGGAAATGGGGAAGGACTTGGGGCTGACCCCAGGGCTTGGACAGGGTATTAGTATGAGAAGGATCACTCTGGCTACTGTGGAGAATAGGTTGATCAGGACAGGGCTGGGGACAAGGAGACCAGATAGATGGTATGGCAGCAGTCCTAGGGATGGTGACCTGGCAACAACAGCAGAATGCAGATTGTTGAACAGGTTTAGGAGGCCATGTGGAAGTCTGGAACAAGTTGAATGTGAAAGTTTGGGAGGATGAGATGGAGGTAGGTGGGAGGTGTGGCATAAGAGGACAGGAAAGGGAGGACCCACATCAGACAATGGAACAGGGACTTGAAAAAACACCAGCAGGTAAGGGCCCAGCTCTGATGCTCAGCTGCCCATGATTTCTGAGATGGGAATCTCCTTATCCTTGAGTAAAGAGTCCTCTACAGGGGCTGGGAAGGTGGCTCAGTGGTAGAGCGCTTGCCTTGCATGCATGCATAAGGCCCTGGGTTCAATTCCTCGGCACCACATAAGGAGAAATGGCTCAAGTGGTAGGGCACTAGCCTTAAGCTGAAGAGCTGAGGGACCTTAAGCTGAAGAGCTGAGGGACAGCGCCCAGGCCGAGTTCAGGCCCCATGACTGGACCCGCCCCCCCCCCCAAAAAAAAAAGAGTCCTCTACACAGGCCCTGAACTGTAGCCCTTGCTCCATAAAGCACTTAAGATTGAGCCTGTCCGAGGCAGTTTTGAATGCTGGTGTTTCTCAAGTGGAAATCTGTTATTCATCTCACATGAAAATGTTTCATAGGCCGGGCGCCGGTGGCTCATGCCTGTAATCCTAGCTACTCAAGAGGCTGAGATCTGAGGATCACGATTCAAAGCCAGCCCGGGCAGGAAAGTCTGTGAGACTCTTATCACCAATAAACCACTAGAAAACCAGAAGTGGCGCTGTGGCTCAAGCGGTAGAGCACTTGCCTTGAGCTAAAGAGCACAGGAACAGCACCTAAGCCCAGAGTTCAAGCCCCATGACCAACCAAAATAAAGAAACAAAGAAAATGTTTCATAGTCCATTCTTTTTTTTAGCTAATAAAAAAATTTTTTTTGGCTAGTCCTGGTGCTTGAACTCAGAGCTTGGGCAGTGTCCCTGAGCTGCTGCTGCTTTTTTTTTTTTTTTGTCTTTTGTGGGATTTGAACTTGGCTTGGGTGCTGTCCCTGAGCTCTTCAGCTCAAGGCAAGCACTGTAGCGCTTGAGCCACAGTGCCACTTCCGGTCTTCTAGTGGTTTATTGAAGATAAGAGTCTCACGGTAGGGGATGGGGCTGAGTGGGAAAAAAAAATAAAAAATAAAAAAAAATAAAAAGAGTCTCACGGACTTTCTTGCCTGGGCTGGCTTTGAACCGTGATCCTAAGATCTCAGCCTCCTGAGTAGCTAGGATTACAGGCTTGGGTCACTGGCACCCAGCTCCCGAGCTTCTTTTGTTCAAGGCTAGCACTCTACCACTTGAGCTATAGTTCCACTTCCAGCTTTTTTTCTGTGTATGTGGTACTGGGGAATCGAACCTGGGGCTTCACTCATGCTAGGCAAACACTCTACCACTAAGCCACATTCTCAGACCTAATCATTCAAATTTAGTATCACAACTCAAGCAATGTGTGATGACCTTTTTCTGAGTGGTGACAGATGTCAGGCACAGAAGTAGGTACTAGGGACACAAAAAAAACTGGTGCTAGGTTTCAATCACAGGCACTCACCAGAATCTCCTGTGCCCTTTACAATCAACTCAATATTTGGCTTCTTCTAAGCTGTGTCTCCCTACCTAACCACACTGAACTTCATACTGCTTCCTGTTTATTTCATGCTTCCAAATCTTTATACACATCATTCTCTCCATTAGGAATGCTTTTCCTGCCTTTTACAACAAACCACTACTTACTCTATGAAACATTCATAATTGAGCTTATTACCTTATCCAGGAAGCCTTCCCTGTGGATTAGGTACCTACAAAATCTCCAAGATGACTCATGATGCTCTTTCCTGAAGTAACTGCTGACTCGGGTATTTTTCTTCACCACTTATTCTTCATCTTTATCTCTGTATCTAGAAGTTCCATGATTTTACAACTCACCAGGACTGACGTGATCACCACTAGAGAGGCCACAAGGCTCAAGGAGTAGATGTTGCTGTGTGCCAGTGCTTTTGGTGACCAGTATCCACAATGAAAGAATTCCAAGTCACTAATGTCACAGAAACATCCTATTTCTTAGAGTGGAGGTGTGAGTGTGTGTGTGTGGGAATTGGAGGGAGTTGCCTGAGGGAGAGGGAACCCAGTATTCCTGCCCACTGCATATGGCAACCTATGAGAAGAGGCAAGACATATAAAGTATATGCTCCCTGGCCTGGTATTCTTCACAATTATGACGCAGAGCTTAAGTAGGCAGCCATGTAGAAGAGCCCATCCTGTGATGAATACTGGATGAATACAGTCCTCAGAAGCATGAAATCTCTACAACCCACCCAAGTTACTGATTTAGAGCCCAGACTCTGGATCCAAAAAGAGCTGAGACAGAGGCCCAGTTTTTAAGAAATTTGATTATTCAAATTTATTACCATCAAGAATTATGCAATGATGCTGTAGTTTTTCTTAACAAATAGAAAACAGACTGTGTACAACAGTGAACTCTACAGCACTAGCATCCACAAGGTAAAAATGAATGTTTCACCCAACATTTCCAACCCTGGATTGTTGATCTTGACTTAGCCGAGCTAGATTTCGGGACCTGGGCATCCTGTCCCTCAGCTAAAACAGCTATAAACCCTTTCCCGCCCCCACTTACCTATATCTAGATAGTCCTGCCTAGAGGAAGAGGCCCTCTCCCTGCCCCTCAGCAAGCCAAGATAATAAGATTATAGTACCATTGACAAAAATCCAGTAGTCTTGCCACATTGGTTTATGAGGGCATCTTGAAGAAGTGGAAAAGAGTAATTTTTCAGGGGCTTTGAAAACAGCTGCAAACCAGGGAGAAAATCCATCTGGCCCCTGCTGAGGACAGACATGTGCTTCCAGGCCCACTGGCCTGGACCAGAAGGGCCAGCCATGCCTTGGCTTGGCCCTGAGGTGTGTGGGGCGTGGTCCATGCCCTAACTTGTGCCATTCGCATAGCCAGATGTCTGGAACCCCATGGTCTGCACTGGCCATTATGCAATGCAAGGGGACTGTGAGGCTCTACAGGCCCGGTGTGGGTCCCAGGTACATGTCGTTGCCTTCTTGGCCATCTGAAGTAGAGGCCAGGGATGACTCTCTTTTTTATTTTTTTTCTTTTGATTTTCATGTTTTTAAATTTTTTTTTAAACCTTTGCAAACATGATGGTGATGAGGAACGCCTTGCCAGGCTCCTCCAGACATGTCTGTGGTTGTGGGCTGTTGTGAATGTTAAACACACACTGGAATAGATGGCTGGGGATGTGTGTTTCCTATCGCCTCCCCGCCTACCACTGTCTGTGGGGCCTAAAAAAAGGCTGTAAAGGAAAAACAAAACAAAGACCTTAAAAAAAAAAATGTGTTTCCCTGCATTTGGCTGAAACAAGATCTCATCTGAAAGGCTAGAAGAGCAGCCCCACTGCCTCCCAGTCCACAGCCTTGCCTTGCTCAGGCTAGAGGCCCCAGCTCCACGTGAGGAACGCATACTCTGTCCCTCAGCACTAAGCCATACAAAAAAAGGATCCAAAGTGAACTCAAAAAGAAAACAAAGTGAGCTCCAACCTCTAGTGGCCCGTTCTGCAATTAAGGTTTTGCAAAAGGAAAACACAGGGAAGAGGCTAGACTCCCTATTCTACCGAAACTTAAAAAATAAAAAAGGAGGCTTTGCCCCACCCCCATCCCCACCCATGAGAAGCATGAGAAACTCGGAGCTGAACAGAGAGCTTGAAGCGGGCTCTATTTGGGCCTGGTGAACAGAGCCTGACTGCCAGTCCACTTACTCGCCCAGATGGTCTGGGCTCTCTGATTGGTGTGGCAATGTTCCCGATGCAGTGATCCCAGTGGGCTGTACTTCACTGGCAACAGCATCCGTGCAGGAGGGCTGGACAATGTTGGTATGGCTCAGAGGAGCTGGGTCCCCTCCAGAGCCCCCCAGTGGGGGCGGCGGAGGAGAGGGAGCAGTAGTTACGTTGCATAGTGGTCAAAGCTGCCGAGGTACTCCAGGGCTGCGCGGTAGCACAGCTGATACTGGTCCTGCAAGGGCAGGGAGGCTGGTCAATGAAGGCAGTGCCAATAGATACCCTAACCACAAAGCTGAGGGCACTCATGCTGGCCAGAGACTGAGCATCTGCTGGATGCAGATAGCATCTCCGAAGGGAGAAAGAGCATCTGAAGGCTCATTGCTCCTCTCTCTCCCAGGTCCCTGTAACTACCTATAAACCATGTTCAGCTGCACTCCACAAGGACTGTTGTGTCCAATCCTATTACAAAACCAATCCACTAGTTTTCAGTCCTGAGCTACAGAATGAACACATCTTACTTGTCTCTACTGCACCTGAAGTAGGACAGACAGGCAATGCTAAATGCCTGTCACATAAACATATATGCCTAGAGATGTCTGTCTATAAGCACAGGCAGCTAGGGTTGCAAGGAGGGCTGCTGGTCCGCATACCTCTGTCTGCACCATTGCAGGACGCTGTGTGCGCAGGGTCTTCACGGTCTGGAACATGTCAACCACACCCTCATAGCGCATACGCTCCAGGACAATACTCAGAGTAATGAACACTCCGGTGCGGCCCACACCAGCACTGTTTAGGGAACAGCTGGGTCAGGAGGCTTGCTTGCTTGCTTCATGCAGCAGGTCTGCCAGGCCTTCAGGATTACCCTCCACCCCTGGCCCTTCATGGGAATAGCCCCACCTGCAGTGCACTGTAATGGGCCCATCCTGCCCAAACTGCTCCTTGGTCTTGTGCACCTGCCCAATGAAGTCGATGAAGCCCTCACCCGTCTTGGGTACTCCTTGCTCCGGCCAGTCTGTGAACTGGAACTGCCGGATTGTCCTCGACTGCCCATCCTGGGAGAGGTGGACAGGAAACAGTGAAGGTTTAGGGCCTTCAGCTGTAGCTCCTCTAGGCCAGAAGTACAGTAACACAGACATGCACCCACAAGACCATCTAGGAGATATGCCACAGCCTCAAACCCGTACCCCACCTTATATTCTGACAGATATCCTGTGGTCAGCCTCTGTCCCACATATGATCATATGCTGTGACGGACACACCTTTGTGCCAACAGGCATACTCTCAACACTTACCCGGGCATCTGTGACCTTGAACTCACGCAGGATATACTGGGGCATGTTGTATTCAGCCATTGGGTCAACGACAAAGTACTGGTAGCGAGCGGAGCGCTCTGCTGGCCAGTACTGGTGGCACTTCTCCTGTGAATAGAATGCCCAGCCCCCATGATCAGGTGGAGAGGACAGGTAAAGGGAGTGACAGGCTTCAGGACTCTGGGACAAGACTCCAGAGGTGGTGAAAAGGAGGGTCTGAGGCTAAGATAATGGTATGAAAGGAGAAAGGAGTAAAAGGGGCATGTTTCCCAAGGGTGGCTGGTGTTCTCCCAGGTATGGAAAGGGCACTAGAGGGAGGGGTGGGCTCACCCTGCCCATCTCCCGAAGTTTGGTCAGCATGACAATGATGGTGGAATTGTGCTCCCACAGCATGCGCCAGAAGTCCTCGGTGCTCTCTGCCAGAGGTCCTTGTGTAGCTATGTAGGCCTTCTGTTGTCTGGATGAAAATAAGACTGCATATACTGGAGGTGCTGCTGCCCCCACCTCCCAAGACTGCCTGGCCCCTCTCCTCCCAATATGTCCTCACTGTTTGTTCTACCCAGCCAGCCCCTCTGGTCTTTGGGCTGGCCCTGCTCTGCTACCATCCCACCAGCAAGGAGCAGGCCAAGGCATCATGGTGCAAGGACAAACGCGCTGACCTATAGCCATCCAGGAAGCTGGCATTGATGTAATCAGAACCCTCCACGCCACGGATGGGCTGCAGACACACCCGGGTCAGTTCATAAGGCATGATGTTGACCAGGCGGTTCTTGAACTTGTTACAGGGCAGATTGGCACTAATGAAGCGAGATGTGTGGGCTTTGGAGCTGGCCAACAGCTGTTAAGAGGAAGGGTTTGGTTAGGCCTGGCCTCCTGTAAGGGGCCATCCCCCTGGCCCAGTCCAAGCCCCTGAGGTTAAGGAGGCACACCAAGCCCCACCTTGAACTCAAGTTCCATGGCAGTCACACTCTCCCCAGGAGGTACTTGGCCTAGCTTCTGGATGTGGGCATACAGGTTGCGGGCTGGCACTTCTGTGTGCCCACACGTGGCAGCCTCCAATAACGCCTCATGGATGAAAACATACTGGTCTTCTGTCTGCACCATGTAGTTCCTCTGTGATCGCATGCATGTCACATGGCCATAGATGTCTACTGTCTTCTCATGTTTCATCCTCTCCAGCATGGCGTCAATAACGATGAAGCAGCCTGTGCGGCCCACACCGGCACTGCAGGACATGGGCTTAGCTTGGGGCACTGCTCCCCACCTCCCACCCTACCCCATTTGACGGCACCGTGCCTCTCACCTGCAGTGCACCACCATGGGCCCTGCGTCCAGGGGATTGAACGCCTTGACCCGTCGTAGGAAGGCCAGGATTGGAGTTGGATACTCAGGAACCCCATGGTCTGGCCAGGCCATGAACTGGAACTGACGCAGCTCCCGCTTCTCACTGGAGCCACTCTGGACAGTAAAGTTGGGAGGCAGGTCCTGACTAGGAGTCGGTATTCCATGACCCAGGGCAAAATGGACCCGTCACTGGGACCAGACCCTCCTCCCCCTACTCAGGACTCAGAGTCACCTGAGGCACCCTGAAGGAGTTGTGGCATTCTTCCCATAACAGAGTCTGTCACACCACACTATCCTTTCATTTCCCAGGCCAGCACCCCCATTCCAGTCCACTGTCCTTACAAGGTTTAAGTGGAAGACAAGTTTCATGGCACTTGGGGCCATCAATACCTTGTGGAGGGCAAAGGTACGCATGGTGTAGGTGGCCAGCTCTACTGTATCCAGTAGGGTCACCTGAATGAGGCCGTAGGTCTCAGTGCCACGGGCTGGCCAATACTGATCACACTTCACCTGCAGAGGGACAAACAGAACAGGGGGCAGAGGGTACACGACAATGATGGAGCATGCTCAAACACTGATAGGCAAGAGTAGAGTGTAAGATTCAGTCCATCTGGCTACCAGGTCTGGCTACCTCAAATTTTTAGATGCACGGTCTCTCTCCTTCACCAAGCTTCATTACTGTGTCACTAACTCTGCCCTCACTGGTGGAATGGGGCCATAATTGAAAATTATTTATTTAAGACCAGATCACACCAGGCACATTTTCTGCCAAATTTACCCATAACGTTTATGCCCCATTTTCAAGCTCTGTAAATTTTATGTTCCAGTCAATGCTTTGCAGTGCAAAAGCAGATAACAGCAGCTCTTCTTCCTAATTAACTTAGGAGATGTGTTAATGCCTCAGGAATACTCTAGCATCTGGGGAACATGTGAACACCCCAGGAACATGCCAGCAACTGGGGAACACATCAGCATTCCAGAAAGTGATAGCATTTGGTGAAACACATTAACATCTCAGGAACCTAAGAGCATCTGGGGAACACGCCATCTCCACTCCTCCCTCAAGCCCCCGGATACCCCAGTACTTTCGGAATATAACAATATCCCAGGAAAAGAATAGTACTTGGGGAATTCCTTGAGGAACTTCTGTCCACAGAACCAGAAGAGGGTGTCCAACACCACCTGGTGACTGAGTTATTTCTCACCCACGTCCTTGCAGGGCCCCTCAATCTCACCCGGGACTTCTCCTCCAGCCGTGTCATCATGACAACAGTGGCTGTGCGTTGTTCCCACACCATCCTCCAGAAATCACCCATGGTCTCAGGCAGTGGGCCCTGTGTGGCAATGTAGGCATTTTGCTTGCGATAGCCATCAATGTAGTTGGCATTGATGTAGTCACTCCCGGGGACCCCTGCAGAGGGAAAAGGACATGGACAGCATTAACCTAGGGCCCCCAGGCCCATCCTCTAGGCTTTTATGCACCCAAGAGTAGAGCATCTTCTACAATGAATTTTTACCCCAGTGAGAAAAGAGGAGGAAAACAGGGAAGTAGGAGATGGTGCTGTCCATGGCTCACCATCGATGGAGGTGAGGATGACTCGAGAGTGGTCATAGGCAATGACATTTGCATAACGATTCTTGGGCTTGTTCACCTCCAGGTTGGAATTCTCCCACGTGAACTGCTGTCCCGGGTCAATGGACTGTGGAAAGTAGAAGCAGGTGGGGTAAGGGACAAGACAAGAGACTGCCTCCTGGGACCCCAGCCTCTTTCTTGGGCTGTGCTCACTCCATCATCCCTCTGCAGGCCACGTTACCCTCTACCCATGGTGCTGCTGAGATTGAATAGCCCCTCCCCCTCAGCCCCAAAGGTGATGGGTCTTTTATCTGGAATGTGACAGATAGCTCCTGTAACCAAGCACCAAATTCCCTCAAGTGATTAGAGTGGTATGGGATGGGGTGGGGTCAGGGAAAGGGCAGTGCACTCTCAGCTAATGAAACGAGCAGTAAGCAGATAGAGTCAGCTACTTGGGCCACGCTGGAAACTGTGAAGGCTCTGGACACTGTGCACCTTGGCAGCTCTGTTCCAACTATTTGACTATTCCTTCTCCATCTGCTCCTCTGACCTGCCTTTCCTGCAGGTAGGACACAGGCTTCCTCTCACTTGCAACCCTTCCCAGATGACCCTTACTGCTCACAGGATTCTTTTTTTTTTTTTTTTTTTGGTGATCATGGGGCTTGAACTCTGGGCCTGGGCACTGTCCCTCAGCTCTTCAGCTCATTTGAGCCACAGCACCAATTCCAATTTTCTGGTGGTTTATTGGAGACAAGAGTCTCACAGACTTTCCTGCCTGGGCTGGCCTTAAACTGTGATCCTCAGATCTCAGCCTCCTAAGTAGCTAGGATTACAGGTCTCAGCCACCAGTGCCTGGTTTCACAGGATTCTTATACCTGCCTGCTAGAGCTGTCATTTGAGTATCTGGCAGCTTCCTAGAGATCTCCACTAGGTGTTTTCACCTTCTGTCTCTCTCTCTCTTTTTTTTTTGGCAAGTCTGGGGCTTAAACTCTGGGCTTGGGCACTGTCCCTGAGCTTCTTTTGCGCAAGGCTTGTGCTGCTCTACCACTTGAGCCACAGTACCACTTCTGGCTTTTTTTTGGTAGTTTATCTAGTTTATGCGTATCTAGGATTATAGGCATGAACCACTGGCAACTATCTCAATTTAATTTTAAAGTCAAGTTCATCAGGTTTCCCTCTGAACCTGGTTCTACTGCTAGGTCTTCTCAATAGAGGGCACAATCATCCATTTACTCTGAAGTCCAGGCCAGCAGCTGCAAGTCTACCTCAAAATCTCTGTATTTCTACCCATCGCTCACCATACCTAGTGTTCCTCTCCTTAACTCTCTTCTATCTGCCGCGACTGCCCTTGGTCATTCCACCTAATTCAGGCTTGGCATCTCCATTTCCCTGCCTCTTCTCTCTTGCCCTATTCCAATCTACTCTGGCCTATAGCCAGGACAATCCTTCGAAAATACAGATCTGAACGTCAAGTTTCTGCTTAAAAGCCTTAATGCTAATCATGGCCTCAAAGAGCAGAAATGGTAAGAGCTAAGTGTTAGCAGTTGGCACTGTTAGAAGCACTCTCATGCATTTCTTCATCAATTTTCATGGGGTAGGTTCAGTTGTCATTGAGGGACATAACCATAGTTCTCTGCATAACACACACACTTCCTATTTTGGCTCTAGCCTTGTTACTTCCATGGGATGGTGCCATTGCTTCCATGAGACCTCCATGATCACACCCACACTCAAGCTGCTTCAGTGCTCTCAGCCTCTTCCCTTTGCATGTTGGGAAAATTTAATATATATTTAAATATATCAGGGCAGATATTCAGTCACACATTCAACGCTGATTACCTGTCTGCCTATGTTTACCCACTGAGCTTCTGAAGACATTTGTTTTCATATCCTCAGAGCACTAACATTAACTGAGCTATGGGAACCTAGCTGAGGGAGAGCCCACAGCTGCCCTAAGTGGTCAGAGAAAGATGGAATTCTAAGGAAGAGGTATTGCAAGGAAAGCTTAGATCAGAGAGAAATGAGGGGAATCTGTGAGCAGAAACCCTTTGAGTCTAGACAATAGACAGAGCCTCATCAGAAAGGTAGGGATGGGACATGCCACAGGTTGAATAAGAATAAAAAACAAAGGAGGCCTCCTAGCCAGATAAAGAGTTGAAAATAGGGCTCAATTTATAAGCTTCATTACTACAGCAAGGTTATAGCTAAGCAGGTCCTACTGCCTCTACAGTAGCGGCAGAAGTTTGTGCAGCAAATATGCTCATTCCTATGTCCACCAAAGTTTAAGTTCCTCTTTGAAAACCTTGTTCACCAACTTTGCTATCTACTTGGTACATGGCCCTTCGAAGGGCTAAGAATATAAACTGCTAAGAGTGAACATCTGACCAGAAGGCCAGCAAAAACCTAGAAGAGTTGGTCTAACCTTTATTACTTCTCATGAACTTTCCTTCCTGGGCTGATTTTGCTGGGAACCCTCATATCCTGAAATCGGAGGCCCTGGCAAGTGGAAGTCAAGCCCTGAGTAGCAAGTCTCAAGTCTCATCAGTGAGCTGTGATATCTGGAGTGAACGTGTGGGCACAGGTGGGTGGCAGCTGTGGGCACAGGTGGGTGGCAGCTAACAGTGTGAGAGCAGGGCTTCTACCATAACTGCTTGGGACAGCTCTTCTGGTGATGGTCACCACAGGAGGCTCAGTGACACCGTTACCTCAGGCACTGAGTGAGTGGATGGAACCCACAAAAGTATAGGGCACTGGGTGTTAGGCAGACATGGGCTAGAATCCTGGCTCTATTATTCATCAGTTGTTTGACCCTCCCTCAGACCCACCCTCTGGTCTATAGAATGGGGCAATAACAGTACCATTTCAATAGTCTGGGATGACAGAAAGAGAAGATGCCCAGTGCCTAGTTGTTGTGAAATAACCTCTGCTGACTATGGTTATTGATCTGTGTTGTATATAGTCTATGCTAGCCTCTAATAGCATCTGGCATATATCTGAGCATCTATCAAATTACCTTCTGAAGCACCTTTTAGCGGTGACCAGAGGGTCCAGGCAGGCCCATGGCCAGGCCCAATACCTAGAACCATCAGTTCCCCCAGCTGAAACCTGGTGCTATTGACCCTCCTCATGTACACCAAGAAAGTCTAGAACCCCAATCCTAGCTGGGATCTGGGACAAGACAGGAACTGGTTATTGGCTAGGTCCAGGCCAATCACATCATGAGTGGGGACTGGGGATGTCTCACCTCATACTCCTGGGAGAACTTGAGGCCATCATTGGCTTTTAGGCGTTCAATGTTGTCTGCCAAGTCAGTGATAGGGATGGGTGGGTGGTCACGCATACCTGGGGGAGGTAGGGCATAGGAAAGTAGAATTAGCATGAGATTTGAGCAAGATGGCTGAGACAGCCCCAATGTATGTATGTGCAAATGTGACCATGGAGCACTCAGCACGGGTGGCATGGAGACAGCAGCACATGCAGCAACAAGGATGGCAGTACACATAGTGGCTGGGACGTGGCAGATGTGTGTGCTGTCAGCACAGGGGAGCATGTCTAGGTGACACACCGCTGAGTGAGGGCAACAGGGTTCAGCCTGGCAGGTCTGCTCAAGAGGAATAAGAAGCTTCTTCCCTCCCAGGCTGGGGCTGGAAGCCCAGGTCATCACAGCTGAAAGGATGGAAGCTGGATTTCCACCACATCTGCCCAGAGATGGCCTTCCTGCCCCTCACTGGCATCAGTTACCAGGGGAGACTTGGTGATATTGCCTTCCCAGGCACTGATTATGTTGATGAAATGGCCACTAAGTATAGAGACAATGACAGTGTGACTCAGAGATACACAGAGAGAGAAGCAAATGAAGAGGAAGACTGGAGAAAGACAGCCAAGAAGACAGGAGGCAGACAAGTGTCAGACTGAGACTAGAGGTGGCAAAGACAAGGAGGCAAAGAGATAGATAGGGCCAGTGGGAAAGAAAAGAGATTGGAGGAAAAGTAGGCAGAAGAGAGGAGTAAAGAGAGGAGGAGACAGTCAGGAGAGAGGAGAGAAGAGATGAAGGTGGGGAAAAGCAAAGAAGGAAGTGAGAAGCAGAAGGGAAATGGGATGAAAGGAGTAGAAAAAGACATGGAAGCCAAAGTTTCCCCAAACATGGGAACTTTGAAAACTAACTTGAGATATTCGGGCAACTGGGGGCACTGGAACCTGTAGAGAAAACAAACCAGAAAAACAATAGGGGTAGAGAAGAGAGCTGGGTTGCCTTTTTTGGTCACTTGGATATGAGATCAGGCAGTGGAGGGTCTGGGGTCTGGGGAGGAGGATGGGGCAGTGAGGGATGAGGAACTGACCCACCACAGGTCCCCTTGTTACCCAGTAGCAGACTGGTTTCCCACCTCCAGAGTGAGTGCTCCCAAACACAGACCTGGGTGGCCTCTTGGGGCTCTTTGTATGACCAAATGTGAAGTCCAAAGTAAACTCTTGTCCCTTCTGCTATCAAAATTTGGCCTTGGATATTTTTAGATGACTTTCATATTGAAAATTAGGGAAGGACTGGGAATGTGGCTTAGTGGTAGAGTTCTTGACTAGCATTCATGAGGCCCTGAGTTCGACTCCTCAGTACCACATAAACAGCACTGTTTCTCAAATGGTAGAGCGCTAGCCTTGAGCTGAAGAGCTGAGGGGCAGCACCCGGACTCCAGAGTTCAAACCCCATGATCAAAATAAATAAATAAATAAATAAGTAAATAAATAAATAAGTAAATAAAAATGAATGAATAAATAAAATTAAGAGAAATCTTTTTTTCCTTTCTTTCTTTTTTTTTTGTCAGCTCTGGGGCCTGAACTCTGGGTACTGTCCCTCAGCTCTTCAGCTCAAGGTTAGTGCTCTACTACTTGAGCCATAGTACCACTTCTGACTTTTTCTGCTTATGTGGTATTGAGGAATTGAACCCAGGACCTCATGCATACAAGGCAAGCGGTCTACCACTGAGCCACCTTCCCAACCCCGAGAATTTTTTTTTCATTCCCTAGCCCTCTCTCATCTCTTTCTAAGTACTTACCCAATGCCTGCACATTTCCCCATCCCCTGCAAGTTCTCACGAGCCAGAGACACTGGTTCTTCTCTACTCTAGGTCACTTGGTCCCCAATCCCTTGTATAGCTCTTCCCAGCTCTAGCTTCACAGACACCTGTTTGCCCTGTATCAATGTCTGCCTTATAGAGCTTAATCCATCCTTCGTTTTTTTTGTTTGTTTTTTTTTGGGTCCAGTCGTGGGGCCTGAACTCTAGGCCTGGGTGCTGTCCCTCAGCTCTTCAGCTCAAGGCAAGCACTCTACCACTTGAGCCACAGCGCCACTTCTGGCTTTATTTTTTTAATTTTCCTGCTTATGTGGTGCTGAGGAATTGAACCCAGGGCCTCATGCATGCAAGGCAAGTGCTCTACCACTGAGCCACCTTCCCAACCCTTAATCCATCCTTCATTAACACTGTACACCACCTTCCTCTTGCTTTTTCTGTTAAATGTGGTGCTGAGGATGGAACCCAGGGCCTCATGCATGCGAGGCAAGCACTCTACCATTGAGCCACCTTCCCAGCCCCCATGAGACCATGATTAAAAAAAAAAAAAAAGGTCTCATTGGTGTTCCTGCCCCGGCTGGCTTTGAACCGCAATCCTCAGATCTTAGCCTCCGGAGTAGCTAGGATTACAGGCGTGAACCACTGGCACCTGGCTCTAACAATATAACTGCTCATCAACTAAACCTTGCCTAAATGAACCAGTTTTTACCATCTATAGGTTGGCAAACTTTTCCTATGGAAGGCCAAAAAGCAAGTAAGATTTTGCAGTCATCAGCTATCTCTTCCATCCTTCATAGTGCAGTATCCTCAGTAGTAAGTGTGGCAGTGTTTCAGCAAAACCTTATTTCTGAAACACATAGTGGGAATGTATTTGGCATTAGCCATAGTGTGCCACTCCCTACTTTAAATGGTTCTATCTCCTAGCCTTGAAGTCTTCCAGGTGAGGGCCCAGACATTTGGGAATAGAGACATTGTTCCTACTGTGCCCTGTGTGATTCTTGACTCATAGGAACTGTAAAAGAGAATACATAATTGTTGTTTTAAGCCACTAAGTGTGAGATAATTTGATATGCAGTAATAACTAGCTCATACAAATACAAGCCTTCTGTGTGTGCTCATTTGTTCCACTGCTGTGTGTTCATTTCACAAGCATTCAACAAGAACCCACTGCAGGTTAAATACAAGGATGAGGATGAACACGACAGTTACTTCTGCCACAGAGCTCTGAGATTATCGTTAAGGTAATGTAGCCCTCTGTTAGTGTCAAAATGCAAATAGAGGTTCCAGGAGCCAAGAAAGCCTCCAACCCTGAATGGGGTCTCTTTCTGGGAGGTGAGCTTTTAGCTGTTCACTAGATTGTAGAGAAGAAATCGCTGGACAAGACATGAATGGGGCTGAGGAGGAAGGACAGGTACTAAACCTTGAGCTTGGGTCCCTGTCCTTGCACGATAAACCTTGAGCCAGCTTCCAGTAAGGGTCAAGTGTGGATGTCTTACTGCTAACATGGCCCTCTTTTGCATGGAGGGGCAGAACATGGGTACACAGACTGGCCACCGCATGGCAGGAATATGGGCTCTGGTGGGCTCCTTGTATCTTATATCCAGAGGCTCTGGAGATGCACAGGGGCTAATCAGAAGCTCTGTGGCCCTTGAGAGGTTCCCAGGTTCCATCCATTTGTTGGATATGGGGCTACTCAGTCATACTAGTCCAAAGAAAAGGACGAAAAGGAAGAAGGGCAGCAAGAAATGGGGCATGAACCCAAAGTCCTTTAGTGGAGAGTCCAGGGACCTGTGCAACAGTCTGCAGGTCTGTGCGGTCTGAGCAGTGGGGCAAACAAGCCACAAGAGCCACCCTACCTGGGGTCTGGTAGTTGAGCCTCCGCATCTCCACTGGGTCAGAAGAGTGGGCCAGCAGGGAGTCTTTCAGTCCAATGGACTGCTCATCCTTTGATGATGGGGAGTGAGTCCTTTTCCTAGATGCAGCGGGAGGTTGATGAGAACCCAAAGTTCAAGCTCAGAGCAGCCCCATGTGCCCTATGACCCCACCCCATCCTGGGGTCTCTGAGCACAGAGGAGCCAGGGGCAGAGCAGCTTCAACATGAAAGAACACAGGAGTGTGGTAGACAGCAGGAGTGTGGAGTATACGGAAGGGTAAGCAGCAAGAAAGGGACACACAGGCTGGTGGTTCCTTTGGACAGAGAGCAGGTCACTGCTGGGCAGTGGCTGCTGTCCCCAAGACTGCCAAACCTGAGGCAGCAGAAGGCACCAGGAAGAAACATGCAATGACACATATAATATGCAAACACCACAGAGAACTGAGCCCCAGCTGTCTGGCCTTCATGGTATCTGTGTAAATTCCAGAGCAGCAGGGGAGGGACAAGAAAAGTATCACCTTATCTGGGCAAAGTCTTCTCTCACTGGCCTCAGCCTTCCCATCCATAAAGACAGGGTCAGAGACAGACTACAGGGTCCAGCTACTGAGCAATACCCAGAGTCCACTTTCAGGTTGTGTACTATGTTGTCAAGGAGGAACTCACGAGTGTGCTTGTGTATACATAAAGACACTATTCCCTGCTGCTCTGTAGAGTGGAACAAGATCATCTTTTGCAGCATGATAACTTTCTAGACAACGGGGAGCCTGAGGAGAGTTCTGGAGAGGTCTGTAGACTTGGGAAACAATGAAGGCTGCATCGTGCATGAGCTCCAGAGGAACCTCCTCTATGGAGGAAATGCAGTTGAATAGGCAAAAGAGCACAAAACCTGCCCCTCATGCCAATGTGGACTCATCCCAAACCAGGAAGCCAGCTGTGCTGACCAGACACCACTTGCTGCGGAAAGCCAGTAGGCAAGAGGCTTCTGGTCAAAGCACCATCCCTCCCTGCTGGCCCATATGCACAGGAATAAGAAGAAAGAAATATGTGTGAAGAGAGAAGGAATAACTCCTACCTTTCTTGTTTACTAGGTCCGAAAGACAAGCAAGGACAGAAGAAAGGAATGGTCATTGTTTCTGCCAAACACTCAACTCTCACATGATGGAGACAATGCGGGACCCTCGTAAGGCACCCACATGACGCAGGGAGAAGGGTTCACCCCTGCACAGACACCAGGATCCAGGTGAGGGTGAGAAGGATGAGTGGGTGTGGGGGACATTCCTCAGTACTACCCACAAGTCTACCCACCCTGGGATGGCAAGAACTTGTCAGGAAGAAGCACAGGGCCCAGGCAAGGTCAGGGGGACAATGGGGCACAGGAGAATGGCACTCCTAAGGAGATACATCTGACACACAGACCAGGATACATGCATGGGACAGATACCCTCCCTCTGGGCATGCTTATGTGCTCTGTGTTCGGGGACAGGAGGCTCACCACGCTCAGCCAAAGCTCCTGTCTAATGGGGCATTCTATAGGAGATACAGGCTGTGTCTGGGAGAGGCTGGGGACCAAAGAAAGCCCCCTGGACACCAGAGTCTACAAGTGAGTACAAAGGATTTGGAGATAACTGCCAGGCAGTATAGAAGAGAGCTGCAAAGCAGAGGAGGGTCCAGCCTCCATAGGTCTGGGAATCATTCACTGTGACCATATTAAGGATGTTGTCAGAGACAAGGTTAGCCAGGCATTCAACTTCCAGACTAAAGGGATTGGAAGCCACCAGCCTGTTTCAAATCAAGGGTTATAAAGTTAAATCTCTGGAAACACCGTGAAGGCCAGCAGGAGAGCTGACAGGAAAGGGAGACCTCAGGGTCAGGTGCTGTGACTACTCAAAAGAGGACCAACTGTTAAAGACACAGAGGTGTGACAGCTGGGAATGCGTTGGGTACAATAGGCCTTCAGTAAATGTCTGCTAACTGAATATTAGCGTGGATTTCTCCAGGACCATGTAGGAGAGGAAGCTGGAGAACCACCGAGGAATCTTGTTTAAAGCTAGAAACCAGCAGCCAGTGGCATCTGGAAGCTAAAATGGAAACACACATACACTCATATTCATAGAAACAGACAGACACACATGCCTGACAATGTTCATGGAAAGCCCTGGCCCTCTTCCTATCCAGGCTGACACATACAAATACTGCTTCTGCCCATTCTGGCTTCCCACTGTGCCCAGGGGCCAGGGACCCACACTAGAATGAAAACATTCGCTTCATATGTACCATATTAGAGAGGGCCTGAGAGGCCAGGGGCAGGTGCTGTCCCCCAAAACCCTGAGCATAGCATTTACCTTTTAAACAAGAGGATGGCAATGACAATGAGAATGATGAGGATGACTGCCAGGACAGGGCCCGTCACCCACAGCATCTCAGGCTCCTCCTGCTGCTGGGCTGGTGTCACCTGGACCACGATCTCATCCGAGTAGGGGCTGGAGGCATAGCGTTTCTGTGGTCCAGAGGAGGAATAGCAAAGGCTGTAAGTTTAATGAGCCCTCCAACTTCTGCCCATCAAGCCTAGAGAGGGGCTCTGGGATTGGGACTTAGGCTGGCCCAGACCTGATCTGATGATCAGGACTGGGTGTCTAGAGACAAATTATATCTGGCTTTTGGGGCCTTGGTCAAATGTCTTGGGATATCTAAAACAGATCTTTTTTTTTTTTTTTTGGGTCCGTGGGCCTGAACTCTGGGCCTGGGCACTGTCCCTCAGCTCTTCACCTCAAGGTTAGTGCTCTACCACTTGAGCCACAGCGCCACTTCCGGCTTTTTTTTCCTGCTTATGTGGTGCTGAGAAATCAAACCCAGGGCCTCATGCATGCATGCAGGCCACCTTCCCAGCCCACCTAATACAGAACTTAAGGGCTGCTCTAGGCTAGGGATTTTAATGTCTCAGGGCTAATATAGATCTAGGGATGGGGAGCTTCTCAGTAAGTAAGACTGGCCTAGTCTTGGGTTAGATCTAGGGTGTCAGGATACTGAGAGCCAAGCTGGCTCAGCCAGACCTGGTCCACAGGTTCCTTTAGGGAGGCAAGCACAAAGCACTGGTAACTCAGGTCTGGAGACAGCGGCCGGTTGTAGAAGCCCTGGTAGTTCTTCTTGTCTCCCAGGGTGAAGGTCTCAGGGAGCACATCCACCTGAGCTGCCACATACGGCTTCAGCCGCTCTGTTTGTCGCCTCCGCCGATGTCCCTCTCCACCTTGTTCAATGGCCTCTAGAAGCTGCCAGAGCAGAGTAAAGTCACAGAGGGCCTTAAACTCAGGGCCTGGGCACAGTGCCTAAGCGTCTTTTGCTCAAGACTATCACTCTACCACTTGTGAGGCTCAATTTCTATAAGGAACTCAAGCCTGTTCTGCCCACAGCCTTAGGATAATATAACATGAGTCCAACCACCAGGCCATGAGAAAAAGCCTTATATAATGTCATGGCCTTATATAATCTCATCTCAACTAGACAGTTTCTATACAGGCTGTCAGGAAAGGATAGAGGACTTCATGTATTTAAGAGAACTCAGGCTTATGGCTCACTCCAGACCCTCTATGGCCTTGACATCCACAGGCCTCTCCCATGGGCCTCTAGAACTGTGGAGCCATTTCCCATCCCCGGAGATTCTTGCCAAACACTTCTCAACACTTCCAGAGAGTCCCCTCAGAGTGTCCCTCTCCAGGAAGGGGTGGGCTCCAAGCCAGAGAAGCCAGGATAATGATTTTAACCTACTGGCATAACCCTCAAGGAAAGGTGACCACTGCCAACTACAGTTGGAGCCATTTGTGCTGCTCCCCTGCCTCCAGGTACCTCATCTAGCTCCAGTTCCTCAGGTGTGTTCCATCTTGGGGTGAGCATGTTCCCACCCACACGATCAATGGGCACCACCACGATGTAGAACCACCTGGACAGACAGAACAGCAATTAGGGTTGTCACCTCTAGTAGCCTGCAACCCTGTCGCATCGGCTGGCCCCCAGCCTTCATATGCACACCTGACCAGCGATGGGTCCTGAACTTGGGGCATGGAGAGAGCAAAGCGACCATCTTCTATATAGGCAGAGGCAGGCAGTGGTTTGTGTGGCAGGAGGTCAGGGGCTGTACGGATGGACACGAGGTGCTGCAGTCCCCCTGCGCTGCTGCCACGGTTCATTAACACAAAGGAATACTCTGTGTTGGGCTGCAGGTCTGCAATCAATTTCCTCATCGAGTGTCCATCCACCTCAACACTCTGACCGTTGTACAGAATCTGCAGGGGGAAAAAGAGCCATGGCAGTGCCTTTGGATGAGGATCCCCACTATGTGGCAGCAGGGCACTGTGCCTGTGCAACCAGGACACAGTTTACTGACACGTGATATGTGGGTTAGGACTGGAATGACAGCATACACTAAGTCTGTGTGTATGTTGGCTGGGCTGGCTGTGTCCATCACCTACCTTGAAGGGTACAGCAGACTTGTAGGAGTCAGGGACCTCCCAGCTGAGCAGCACAGATGTCTTCATCGCAGCTTCCACACGAAAATTCTTGGCAAACACTGTAGAGGATAAGGAAGGAGTTAGCTTTGGCTGGCTAACTGGGCCAGAGGATGATACTGGTCAGGGCAAGGAGGGGCCAGGGGGTTAGGAATGGCTGTACTCCTACTCCTAGCCAGCTTCAACTCCAGCCCACTCCCAGACTAAGCTCTTCCACAGTGAGCACCAAATAGGGCAGCAACTGCCACAGCACCTATCATCAGAAACTCTACAAGAGGGTGGGCAAATGCTTGATTTTGAGCTTACAGACATCAGGTCAGAGGGGCCAAAGGTCAATAGGTTGTGGTCATGAGAAGCATGTGTCCACATATCAGTGTATGCTTACTAGAGGTGTATGGGTCACAGTATCAAGGTTAGTGCCACACACCAGAGGTCAGTGGGTTGCACACCAGAGTGTGTGCAGTGGTGCAGTTAGAAATCAGAAGGTCAAGGTCATGAGATTGGAAGGTCACACAGTAGAAATCAGTAGGTCAAGGACAGCAGAGATTGGGGTCAGACCCCAAAACATGGTGCCTGTTTGCTAGAGGTTAGTGGTAATGGTCATGAGAGACTGAAAGGCCACACAGCAGAGGCTGGTGGATCATAGTTGCCAGAGGTCAGTGAGTCAAGGAGAGCAGAGGTCCCCAGGCGAAGCCACACTTGGGCAGGCAGTGCCATGATTGCCAGCACACACCTTGCTCCACAGGCATGGTCCGGGACTGGATGCTGGGGCTGAGTGGGCCAGAGCCTTTGTTGGTACGTGCGCGGACTTTGATGTCGTAAGTGGTATCCGGCTTGAGACCCGCCAGTGTAAGACGAGTATCAGTGGTGATATTCTGCAGCTCCTGTTGGCTGTTGATGTCACGGTATACCACGGTGTAGTTGGTGATGCGCCCGTTCCTTTCTGCCAGCACTGGTGGGTCCCAAGCCAGTTCCGTAGTAGATGTGGTGAGTCCTGTCACTCGTAGGTTTTGGGGAAAGCCACTGGGTGCATCCTCAGGGGTCATGATCTCCTTTTCATATTCCTCACCTGGGCCAGCTCGGTTCTTGGCAGCAAGCCAGAAGATGTAGGTGGCCCCTTTGTGCAGTCCAGTGACTGTAAAGTGCTGGTCATCCTTGCCAAAATCTATGATGGTGGGCTGTGCCTCATCAGCCCGGCGGTACTGCAGCCGGTAGCCTAGCAGTTCACCAGGCAGCTCCTTGGGTGGGTGCCACTGAAGCAGCGCGGTGTTCATGGCTGTAGTGCTGACCATCATGGTGGGCCGCCCTGGGACTAAATAACCACGCACTGGGCTCTGGCACTACCCTCCCCATTGTCAACCCTTGGTTCTGTCCCTGACCCCACCCTACACTTACCTGCCCCTGTTGTTGTAACAATCTTGGGCTTGCTTCGGGCACCATCTCCCTTGGTGGTGTAGGCAGCTACAGTAATGGAGTAGGTAGTCTCTGGGGTGAGTCCACTGATGGTGGTTTCCTGAGGAGGAAGGAGAAGCAGTCCCTGTCACTGTGTGCAGGAAGAAGCCAAACTGTCAGCCACCATAGTCCCCTGGCCCAGGAGGCCCCCAGGCTCATAGGGAAAGGGGTTTTAGAAAATGGGTTATACAATGCCTGACTCTGTTGCAACAGCCAGGTGGGATATGGGCTGGGAGGAGCCTGCTCATTGCAGGAGCCCTATGCCCACGGCAAACAGCTCATTCTCCTTTCAGGTAAAAACAAAGGGCCACACTGTTTCCTTCACCCCATTGTGCTGTGAATGGCACTTCATAAGGCCCTTCCACATACACACACAGAGGAAACTGAGCCTCACACGCACTGGATACCTTGCATGCCTCTTGGCACGCAAACACTGAGACCTTAGCTCCTCCTACATTAGCAGATATAGGACTATTTATAGACACTAAAGCAAACACACACAAGGGAGAAATAAGGCTTCGTACTACAGGGTAGGGTAACGCCCACTGAGGTTAGTGCCTCTGTAATATCTATGCCCTGCAAAACCTCCTGAAACCAGGGAATATAGGAGGAGACCAAGGAAGCTCCCCATACCTATTCCCACTGATGCCTGAGAAATTACCCAGGGCATTCCTTTGCTTGGTGGATCCCCCACACCAATCTCCAGCAAAGGCACAGTTTCTAGACATGCGAAAAACACCACAGGAGATCAAGCCACGCCATACAGAGAGAAGAGTAGGAAGAAGGGAGGGGACCACCGTGCAGTGGGATCAGGGCTGCCACCACCAACCCTGGCATCCCTCCAGCTCTGAGCCTCAGGTGGAGGCTCCATCCTGCCCTAGCTGGAGGGTCTCTCAGGGCTGGGGCTTTAGCAGTACCAGTTTTGGGTTCTGGCTCCCTAGATGTTCTCCCAGCCTGGGCCTTGAGCAGGTTAATTTTTCACTCTAAGGATCAATAAGGTCTAATGATCAGGATTGGATTGAACTCCATCCCAGTCTGGACGAAGCAGGGGCCAGGTCCTGGTCGATCATGAACACTGGCCTCAATTGCTGCTCAACAGGCAAGAAGTAAGGATTAGAGGAAACGCCAATCATTGCTCAGCCTGGTGCTTGTGTCTAAATGCCAATTTTCTCTGGATGTGGCTGATGCCCTGTGGATCTTGGCAGCACAGGCTGGGAGAGGGGGAGTGTCCCATGAGCCCAGCCTGACCCAGTCTTGCCGGTGATTGCACACCTGTTACTTACATAGTCCTCGGACTCCTCTGGCTGCCACTGACCGCGAGAGAGGGAAAGAAAGGGAGACAGGATGGTGAAAGATGCTGGAGGGGACCTGGTCCAGGGGACCTGGAGGAGACCTGGCTGACGGAAGACTTGGGCCTCTACAGTGCCCACAGGGGTAATAGCCCAGGATCACTTTGCCATTCAAAAATTTGAGTTCCAGCATCACTCAGTAAAGGCTGTGTATTCCAGGGCCAAGGAAGGGAGACCTGGAAGGAAGCCTGTCTGAAGGGAGAGGGCAGATTGAAACCAAGGGATAGAGAATTCTAGGTGGAGGTGGTTTGAGAGAGAAGATACTAGATGTAGAGTGGAAGCTCAGAGTTGGGAAGGGAACGCATGAGGGGCATTCATATTCTCTGTTCACCTGGGTCAGTAGTCCTATCCTTGCCTTAGTATGATTATTCAGCGTATCCATCTACTCACAAAAAGCTGTATGCTAATGACTCATGTTTGTAATCCTAGCTACTCAGGAGGCTGAGATCTGAGGATTATGGTTTGAACCAGCCAGGGCAGGAAAGTTCATGCAACACTTATTGCCAATTATCCACTAAAAATCCAGAAGTAGAGTTGTAGCTCTAGTGTTAAGAATGCCAGCCTTGAGCAAAAAAGCTAAGGAACAGCACCCAGTCTGAGTTTAAGCCCCAGTACCAGCATACACACACAAAAAGACAGGGGCTGGGAAGTTGGCTCAGTGGCAGAGTGATTGCCTTGCATGTATGAGGCCCTATGTTCAATTTCCTCAGCACCACATAAGCAGAGAAAAGCCTGAAGTGGTGCTGTGGTTCAAGTGGTAGGGTGCTAGCCTTGAGCTGAGGAACTGAGGGACAGCGCTCAGGCACAGAGTTCAGCCCTCAATACCGACAAAAAAAAAAAAAAAAAAAGAAGGACCCCTAGGCCTAAGGAATGTCCCTGGTTTCCTCCTGTGGGTGTCTGAGAATTAAATTAGACATGCCAGTTTCATAGCTGAGAGTAGGAAACTCTTTAGGCCACTAGTGTGCATAGGTGTACAAGTTGGGTAGGTAATGGGACTGAGGTCTCCAATCTGAGGCATGGTAAAGTAAAGCACAGAAACATAACCCATGACATTGTCTAGGATAAAGGTGCTTTAAGAGTCCTGACCATTCTCAAAGTGCTGGTCTGGCCTCTCTGCCAGGGTGGCTCAAGTTCCCTTTGTCTGGCAAACTCTTGTCAGTCTTTGGAACAGAATAGGGAAAGATGCTAGACAAGTCTCTAACAGCTGTTGTCACTTTACAGGATGAAGCTAGGCCCAGCTGGTTAGTTTTTCTTGCTTTAGGGGAATTATGGACTGTCCAAGCCAAGTATAGGCATGGAGCTATCACATAGTATCTCTCCTGCATCAGATGCAGAGCAAGAGAGAAGGAAAAAAGAACAAAATGAATAAACAAGGAGTAATAGGGAGGGACAAAGAAGGGGTTGGAGGAGTGTTAAGGGAAGGAAAGGAGAGAGAAGAGTGAGAACATGTTGAACTAGATAAAACCAGAGCAGTGGGGAAGAAAAAGGCAGACTGAGTGTAAAGGACAAAAGGAGATGGAACCATGAGCTTCACAACCAGGCTGAAAAGGAGACAGGTCTAGTTGTAGGGAGGTCTAGGTGTGGGGAGCACATGCTATGTGGTTCTTACTGAACTGATGAGGGCCCTGGTGTAGCAGATGATATGGTAGGTGGAGAAAGACAGGTTGTGGTGCTCTTGGGAGGGAAGTGAAGTAGTCAGGCTGGAGTCTGGATTCTATCTGGTTTCCTACTGCTCAAAGCACAGGATGCTTTGCCAAGGGTCCACAAGGGCAGGTGCTCTGTTTTCAGTGGCCTACCTGGAGCCTGGGTTCAGGTATACTTCCCCTTAAGGACATAAGGCAGCGTCCCTGATCCTCTGCCCTAGCTATCTTTTCAAAATGCTTGGGATCAGAAGGGAAGACTCAAAGTGGTTTTGCTGGAAGCTCAGTGGCCACAATTGTGGCTCTGGTCCCCTAGAATGGGAGGGGCTGGAGGAAAACATTCTTAGGATGTTCTAGGTAGGTGTGTCCACTGAGGCTTTGTGAGGAACCTTCAACCAGTTCCAGGAATGCAGGCAGATAGATAAGCATGCCCTCTGCTGCCACCCTTGGTCCTTCAACCCAGGGCAGACTCATGAGGAAGAGGGCACCCTCTGGGCAGAAAGAAATTTTGCTTTAGAAGGCAGGAATGTTAGCTTCTGCAGCCAGAGGCACAAAGTTCCTGTCTATGTGACTAAGCCTGCCCCTCAGCACAGCCAATATAACATGGAATTTATGCTTATACTCCTGGCTCCCAGGGAGAGGTGAGAAACTAGATCGGAAGGAAATCCAGGATCCTCCCACTGGGACTGGCTGGCTCAGTGCTAGCCCAAGGACCCCCAGGCCCTGATTCTAGATGGGTAAACCTTGAGAGCGTGAAGTGAGGTGTTTTCATGCTTGAGTAGATTATTTTGAGAGGGCTCTCAAGTGAGAGTGCAGCCATTTTTCATGGGTCCAGAGACTTGGCCTCCTATCCAAGTTCTGCCACCCACATGCTGGGTTATTCTGGTTACTTGCATGACCTCTCAGTGGTCTATGTTCTCATATGAATAGTACACCAGGCCTCAGAATACCCCAGGGATCTCATGGGAAGTTGGCTCCTCCAGTTGGCTGACAGCACTTGAGATAAACATCAGGGACTGGGCCCTCCTCCTGGAGCTTTGCCATGGCCACTGGCCTTCAGCCAGAGGGTGGGGAAAGAGCCACAAGTCCTTGTCTGCCTTAGGCAGTGGCCAAGAGGGAATGCTTAGCACAGCACTACCTGGGAAGAAAGCACAGTTCAAAGACCCAGACCAACCACTGCCACAAATGTGCTTCCTGCAAACCATAAAGCTAGACCTGGCAGTGTATAGTGGGGACCTGGGGGGTGAGAGGAAGAGGGGGGATGTCTGACATCTCCTCAGTGTGAATACTGGTAGCTAAGTCAGTGAGACCCACCAGGCTAGGACTGGCAGGGCCTGAGCTGGCCCAGCCTGGACAGCTCCAAGAAAAGTATCTCTGGAACCTCATCTCATCTCATTGTTTCCTCATCTCCATGCCACCCACCCCTGGACACAGCAAGCCACCTCTAGGGTAATGACCATACATGTCAGTTGTAGCCCCCGAGGGCAGGAAATAATGCACAATGGTCTTTTTTCACCATTCCAACCACCACCATGCAATGGCGCACCTGAGCCTCAGCCAACATGACGTCCTGGATGACAGGAGGGCCTCGGGGCTCGCCATTCTCTAGTCGTACATAGGTGACCTGGTAGCCACGGATCTGGCCATGTTGCTTACTGGGAACAGGTAGCTTCCAGGAGACATGCACAGCAGTGGAGTTTAGCGGCTCTACCTCCACCTTCCGCGGTGGCCCACTGGGCACTGAGAGTCAAGTAGAGAAGGAAGTCAGGCTTGGTGGTATTGACCCTGGCTCAGGTGGGCACAGCAAACTCCAGTGCCTCCACATCCTATACTCCTAGGAAAAGCCCTAATGTAGTTTCCATGGGCTGGCTGTTCTAGTGATGAACCCTCTGCCTGTCATGGGGAAGCGGTCCCTCTGGCAGGACCACCTCCTTCCACCACCCTGGTAGAAGGGCAGACATGGGGAATAAATGAAGTACTAAGCCTTCAACCAACCAAAGTCAATACAACTTTTCATGGGTACCCATACCTTGTCAATGTCCATCCAAGTGGTAGTCCTATTGACTCTATTTATTAGTCTTTTGCACTTCTCTTCCCAATCTTAATCTCCCAAATCTTATGTAGGGCTGCTTTTCCTGTTTTGTTTTGCTCAGTCATAGGGCTTGAACTCAGGGCCTGGGCACTGTTCCTGAGCTTCTTTTGCTCAAGGCTAGTACTCTACCACTTTGAGCCACAGCTCTACTTCTGTTTTTCTGATGGTTAGATGTAAGTCTCTTGGACTCTCCCACCTGGGCCAGCTTGAAACAGATGCTCAGATCTCAGCTACCTGAGTAGCTAGGCTTATAGGCATCAGCCACCTGTGCCCAGCCTATTCTAGTAATTTAAGGCTTTAGCTGCTTCAAAGACTATTCGAAAGATGGAACTTGGGCCCAGGCTGCCTCAGCTATATCTCCCCAATTTGGACCATTAGGTCAGAACTGGACTTAAAGCCTGGGCTGGTGGAGGAAAGGTCCTGGATGTCTAGTTCCTAGGCAGTGTGCCTCCCCTGCCACCCCCCACTTGTGCCAAGGCTGCCTACCGTCTTCATCGGTGCGCACCAGCACTGGGCTGCTCTCAGGGCCAGGGCCCACATCTGTGTGTGCGCGTACCCACACCCGGTACTCCGTCCACTTCTCCAGGCCCACCAGGTCCCAGCTGGAATGCTCGCGGCTGATGCCATCCACCACATGCCGCCCGCGGTCCTCGCCGTCCACTGCCTCATAGGCCACGGAGTACTGGGTGATAACGCCGTTGCGGCTGTCTGCCGGGGGCGGGACCCAACTTACCCGGATGGTGGTAGAGCCCACGCTCACACATGTCACCTTCTGGGGAGGGGCGGAGGGGGCTGGGGAAGACAAATGGAGGGGAAGCAGGCAAATGGAGGGTGGGAATCATGGACATGGCAACTGAGTCACAAGGGACTAGAAACTCACCCAGGCAGGCTACCCCACGTGCTGCAATGGCCATCCAGGGTCCCTCCAGGCAGATTGCCACTGGAACAGCCTGACTCCTTCTGAACTACAGGCTCTTCCATCTCTCCCTCTGTCTTCCCAACACACACACACACACACACACACACACACACACACACATACACACACACACACTTTTTTTTTTTGGGTCCGTTCGTGGGGCCTGAACTCTGGGCCTGGGCACTGTCCCTCAGCTCTTCAGCTCAAGGCTAGCACTCTACCACTTGAGCCATAGCGCCACTTCACTTCCGGCTTTTTTCTTTTTGCTTATGTGGTGCTGAGGAATCGAACCCAGGGCCTCAGGCATGCAAGGCAAGCGCTCTACCAGAGCCACCTTCCCAGCCGCCCCCCACACACTTCTGATAGTATCTCCTCCAGATGTATGCCATCTTGCACAAAACGTACATAGTATCAAATACATATCATAGCATGGAGAATATAATTCTTCTTCTCTTTGGAGAACAAGTGGTTCAAAAGGCTCTTTGGATGTAAGGCTGCTTTAACCTGTGTCTGTCTGTGAGCCTGAGCTCAGGTAACTGAGGAAATAGAAGGCTAGACACAAAGGTAGCCATTTATCCCCTCAGGTTTGGAGAAAAAGTACCCAACAGAAGTGCTCCCAACTCAACAGGTCTCTTGGGGGATCAGGAGGCAGTGTCTTCTGTGTCCAACATTCCCAAACACTCTGCACACTGAAAATATCACTGCCAAAGCAAATGCATCCTCACTATCTCAAGTTCTGTCACTACCTCTAGCCCAGGTGACTTCAGCAGCTCTAACTCATTGGTCTCAGCCCCGCTTCTCTCCTCTCCATGGTTATGGCCATGCTCTGTATAGTACCACTCCTCCAAAATTATGACCTCCAACCTTCTCTACCATCTTGTCCCAGCTCAGCTGCTCTAGGACCCCAGTACCTCTACTCTTCATTCCTTAGGTTGGTCGGTCTATCTATTCATCCATCTCTGCCTTTACTGTCTTTAATATTCAGCTTTCATGCCAAGATCTACCAGCTCACCACTCTCCCCAACTAACTCTCTTACCTACTCATCTGTCCACCTCTGCTGGCCTGTACAAAACATGAATGAAGCAGCACTGAGTAGAATAGGCTGCTTGTCTGGATCTTCTTAGTGGTTTCCCCTGGGACTTCTTGCTGCATATTGGTGTCTGCTCCCTGCCTGGCTCATTCTGCTACTTAATATAGGATGTGACTAACTTTTTCCACACTTTCAAACCTACAGATTCCAGAATAAAGTCTCTTTTTCTCCAGAGGAAATCAAGCTTTCCAACAGCAGCTCACACCATTTCTAGCTATCCAAACCCATCCACTTACCGACATTCTCTCCTAAGAGTGGTGCTGCCATGTCTATAGCCAAGCTCTCTCATTACTCATGCCCTGCCTCCTTCCACCTCCAGAGATTCTACCAGTTAAACTGTATCTTTTTCTTCTTGTGTGTGTTTGTGCATGTGCAGGTACTGGTGCTTCAACTCAGGACATGTTCTTGCTTAGCTTTTACGCCCAAGACTAGTACTCTAGCATTTGAACTATACCTCCACTAGTTAATTAGAAATAAGAGTCTCACAGACTTTTCTGCCAGGGCTAGCTTAGATCTATAGTCCTCAGTTGTTGGCCTTCTGAGTAGCCAGAAGTAAGAACAGTCATTAGCCACCAGCATCCAGCCTTAATCTGTCTCTTTTCTGTGTTCCCTGTTTTCTCCTACTGACTCTCAACAGCATTTAAATATATTCAAGACCTTCTTCCTACCTTAAAAGAAAGCCCCATATTCAATGCTAAAGTGTCCCTCTCCAGTTACCATGCTTCCCTTCATAGCTGAACTTGACATCCTCGGGGCTTGCTGTCCTACTTCCTCATTTCCCATAGTCCCCATGCTACTCTTAACTCTTATCAGGTCCCCTCTTCCACCCACTAGATTCAGCAAGAAAGGAAGGCCTGAATACCTCTGCTCCTGTCTTACTCCAAAGCAGCAAGAGTAGGTCTACTTCTCAAAACAACTTTCAATTTCCAAGACACTACATGTTCTTGGATTTAGTCCCATTTCGTGTCCTCCCATCCCCCCTTAAGTACCTCTGTCTTTGGACAGCACACAGCATCTTTTTTTTTGGGGGGGGGTTCTGGTTGTGGGGCCTGAACTCTGTCCCTCAGCTCTTCAGCTCAAGGCTAGCGCTCTACCACTTGAGCCACAGTGCCACTTCCGGCTTTTTTGTTTTTGCTTATGTGGTGCTGAGGAATCAAACCTAGGGCCTCATGCATGCAAAGGCAAGCGCTCTACCACTGAGCCACCTTCCCAGCCTAGCACACAGCATCTTGAACTGCAAGTTCTCCAAATTAGGTAAACGTGTGTGTGTGCATGCACGCGCGTATGCGCACGTGAGCTGGTATTAGAGCTAAAACTCAGGGTCTCATGCTCTTGCTTGGCTTTCTTGTTTGCTACTGGCACTCGACCACATGACCCACACCTTCAGTGTGGCATTTTTCTGGTTAACTGAACATCAAGTCTTGCTGACTTTTCTACAAGAAAACTAGGCTAATTTCAAATTGAGATCCTTTCAGGCCTCAGTGTCCTGACTAGGATTACAGGTGTGTGTCACTGGCACCCAGTAAGGTGCCCTCTTTATATTTATTTCCTAATCTTGTAGTAGTATGCACTTCTCAGATCTCATATATCAGAACCAAGATATACCTGGTTCCTGATCCTTCTCTTTCTTTCCCCCAGTCTCAATCCATCACCAACTCCTGGATAACTGGTATACCAGACAACTCTTTAATCACCACCACCTCAACCTCAGCCGAGCCATCATCCTTTGCCTAGGCCAGTGTGCAAAGGCTTCTGAGTGATCTCCTGATTTTGTGTGAGCTTCCCTATTCACACTCAACACAGCAGCCAGAGCCAGTGCCCTCTGTCCCCAGGCTCTTACTGCTATGGATCCAGCCGTTGTTCTAGCCACAGTGCTAAGGCCTCTGGCCCTGTGTTATCTGTTCCTCTTTTTTTCCTTTTTTTTTTGTCGGTCGTGGGTCTTGAACTCTGGGCCTGAGTGCTGTCCCTCAGCTCTTCAGCCCAAGACAAGCACTCTACCACTTGAGCCCCAGCCTCTTCCGGTTTTCTGAGTGGTTTATTGGAGATAAGAATTTCACAGCCTTGAACCCTTAGATATGTCTTTTAATGTTTTTTCTTTCATGCATGTGTTTCTAATGCATTTATAAGATTATCTCTTTGTTGCTTTGTATGTCCCTCCCCCACAGTATAACCCCTGCTTTCTCTATATTTGATATCAGTATAACTTGTGGAGGAGATGGTGAAAAACCAGTTGTTTAAGGATACAGGTGGACCTGATGCAACAATGAGAAGTACAAGTTGTCATGCCCAAAACGAGCTTTACAATGAGGGGGGGGAGGAGGGGAGGAAAAGGATTGGGATTGGGGGGGAGGCTGGGAAGGGATGTGAAGGGTAAACAAAGGAGGAGGCTGCAATTCTTGGTAAGAAATGTACGCATTATCCCGCCCATGTAATTGTAACCCCTCTGTACAGTATGTTCACAAATAAAATAAAATTAAAAAAAAAAAAAAGAATTTCACAGCCTTTCCTGCCCCGGCTGGCTTTGAAAGAGATCCTCAGATCTCAGCCTCCTAAGTAGCTAGGATTACATGCATGAGCCACCGGTGGCTGGCTTTGGTTCTTGTTCTTACCCAGTCAGCTGCCACTTTCAGGCCTCAGTGATTTTTACCTCTATGACCCCTCGCCAGGGGAGGTTTCCATACTATCATCTCTCTACCTGGTGATCTTCTTAATCCTACTTCGCACCAATGCAATTAAAAGCTCATTTGGGTAATAACATGTGGGTTCCCTGCCTTACTTAACTGTAGAGTCCCTGTGGCAGAGGCCATTCTGTCAGCTCTGTACTACTCATAGGGCCTGGTTCCCAGCAGGCATATTGCAGGTGTGCTTCAAGAATGAATCCATGAACCCAAGGTCACAGGCAGTCTCTAGACATCACTGGTTCATACACAGTCCTAAACCATAGGAATTTCACAGATACTGTCATGTTTAGGGCTATCATATGTGGTTACCTTCTCAATCACATCAGCCAGCCACACCATGGCCACAAAAATCAAATGCCATCAGATGATTACACAGTATCTTGCCCAGAGTCTCTCACAAACATAGCACCGAATGGTCTGTCATCTTCATCTGGTGAACTACACAGACCCATTCATAGGACCAACAGGGTCATCACAATTACCCACAGTAACAGTTACAAAGGCCATACCCATGATCCACTGGCACAGATATAAGGCACCAGCCGACCAGGTATAGTCAGGTGTAGGCTCATAGAAGTTGCACATATAGAGGCTGGGAAGGTTGCTCAGTGGTAGAGTGCTTGCCTTGCATGCCTGAGGCCCTGGGTTTGATTCCTCAGCACCACATAAGCAAAAAGAAAAAAGCCGGAAGTGGCACTGTGGCTCAAGTGGTAGAGCGCTAGCCTTGAGCTAAGAGCTGAGGGATAGCGCCCAGGCCCAGAGTTCAGGCCCCATGACCGGACCCCCTTCCCCCAAAAAAGAAGTTGCACATATACATTCATACTGTCAGTCTCACACATGCAGAATATAACACCTCATGCCACACAATCACCACACAAATGACATGGTTCCTCAGGTAGACATGGAAGCATGTTCTATGCAGTCACATTATCATAGACTTGTCCCTAAGCACAGTGACCTCAGGGAGATAACACAGCTCACAAGTAAGCAGTATGAGAAAGGGGATGGGGAAGATGAGATGTAGGGCTATGGAAAAGGAAGACAACTGCCAAAGCAGGTATGAGATATGGCAAACCCACTAAGTCACTGGTATGACCCAACTGGAGGGAGGTCAGAGAACAAAGATGAGTCACAGATATAGAACTTACCTGGGCAAGAGGGAAAGGAGAAAGGAGGCTGGGCAGAGAGTGTAGCAGCCTCCTGGTCACAGACTAGGGAAGACTTACCTGTCCTTTGCTTAGGGTCCAGACTCAGCCCAGATGAGAGACCAATACTGGACCCAATATTCATTCATGTGATCAGAGGGGAAGTTGTGTGCATGTGTGTCTATGTGAGTGTCCCAGCCCAGGTGTGACAGTAGTGGCCTCCGGAGACACTTACTGGACTGTGCTGTGCGGGCCTCTATGGTGGGCGTGAAGACGCCCACCCCCATATCCGAGCGGGCGGCCAGCTGGAAGCGGTACAACGTGTCAGGCTTCAGGTCCTCTAGAGTGTAGGAGGAGGTAGGGTCGAAGGTCACCTTGTGCTGGAAGAGCAGGGGGCACGCACTCACTGCTTAGACCTCAAAGGCCATCAGAGACTGTTCCCCACGTGGGCTTCCACTTGTCCTCTGTGAGCCCACCATGGCTATAGGAGGCAGACCACAAGGTCATGTGGAACCCACAAGGAATACATGACCTGGCCCACACCACAGGTGACTCATGGACCACAGGCCATAGAAGCCACCAGGGATACATGGCCCTAAGGGAACTTCAGGGTTCTGCCATTACCAATTAACTCACAGAGCCCAGGAGAACCACAGGCAAACCTTAGGAACTCTGCCTCAAGCACAGGAGTGGCAAGTACTACAGAATTACATAAGCCACAGACGCCACAGAAAAAGCAGTCTGTACCCACATGAGCCACAAAAACCATGACAGCCTGTCTGGGGACACCCACCAAAGACCCTCAGGAACAGAGAACCCGTCCTTCCCCCACCGTGTCCCCTATGGCTCACCTGTTGGCCTTCATCCTCTGCTGCCCAGTACACCAACTCATACTTGATGATACGCTCCTGTGGGGGCAGCAGCCAGGAGAGTTGGATCCTGGTGTCCGATTCAGCCTCTGCTTGGAAGTCTGCCGGCTGTGCTGGCACTGTAATACCCATTGCAGGTTCTGTCAGCTTTGCGACGCCCCAAGGGTAGGGGCACCCAGGGAAAGAGAAGGGGCTCCACACACTCTCTCTCATCCTGTATCCCAAGTGCCCTTATCCTCCCTCAGCTCTCATTCGCACAGCCTGAGGGAGGAAGGGCTCCACCACAGCCTCTCTGCAGCCCATCCCAGTGCCCAGTCCCACCTACCTCCCTGCTGCGTCTTGACCTGGATGGTGGGGCTAGGTGGGCCATCGCCCACAGCAGTGAAGGCAAGTACTCGCAGGCTGTAGGTGATGCCAGGCAACAAGCTTCCCACAGTGGTAAGGAGCCCCGCATCAGTATTGTGCTTATGCCAGGCACTCAGGGGGCGGCGCGAGTCTGGAGTATAATAAACTCGGTATCCCCGCACCAGGCCGTTGGGCTCCTCAGGTGGCTCCCACTGCACCAGCATGGTGCTGGCACTCAGCATGCGAGCCTGCACACGGCGTGGAGGGCTGGAGGGAGCTTGCTCACCCGTGCGTGCTCGCACGGACTCACTGGGTGGTCCTCGCCCAATGCTGTTCACCGCCAGCACTCGGAAGGCATATTCTGAGAAAGGGCTAAGGCCACCGATGCTGTAGCGGGTAGTGGCTACCCCATCTACCTCCTGAAAGGGGCCCTCTGTGCCAGCTGCACGGTACTGGATGCCATAGTAGGACACAGGCTCCGCGTTTCCAGAGTCCCAGGTCAGAGTGACGCTGGTGGCAGTTGTCTCTGTTACCAGAAGATCAATTGGAGGCTTTGGCAGAGCTGGGGACAAAGTATAACACTTAGGACTTCCCGAGGTCCTGACCTGGGAAGCAATCCTACCCTTGAGCATCATCTATAAGCATGTGACCATAGCCTATCTTGAAGACTAGCACCTAGAAGGGTACAGTAAATCAGGCCCACTGGTACTTCTGGGGAGCCTTGGGTCATACCCAATGCAAGTATGTAACAAATTGGCCTACTACCTAGTAACAAATAGACTCAGAGGTGGTATGTTCTTTGAGGTCCCATGATGATGGAAATCAATCATCCAGACTAGATAACAGACACAATTCTGTAGCTTACCTATTCTTAATCTGGTAGCAAGTGTTTAACAAGTGTGTGGGAGGGAGATATTTCCTAAGGGGCTGGCCCTAGAGTTTAGAATGAGAGATGGGGCTACTAACATACTCCATAGATTGGGTCAAGTGGAAGGTAGAGAAATCTCAGATACACAATCATCCAATGAATAATTATGGATTTCCCGCTAAATACCAGAAAATGCATGGGAGAAATAGTGCCACAGAGTGACATTCTTGTCCTCATGGAGTTTATACTCCAGTGAGAGAATCAATGAACAAGTTGATGATAATCATGTACAAAGACAGCAGGAAAAGGTTGATGAGATACAGAAAAATCCACACAATCTCCTTAGGTGGGGTGATTGAGGAGGGAAAGTGTTACAGCTTGAGGCATGAGGGGAGTAGAGCCAGTGACAAGAAGGGCTGGGCAGGAAGGGAGCAAGGCAAACTGAAAACATTGTATAGCAATGCATGCTAAGGACAGAAGGCAAGCTAGCCTTAGGGGACCATGGTAAAAGTCCTAACCTTTATCCCAAGAGCAATGAGTCACTGACAGTTGTTTCTCCCTTTTTGAATGGAAGGATCAAGGGTGAATAAATACAGCAGTGATACTCACTAGACACTATGTTGAAAATGAACTATACAACTTGAGGGTGGGATGGGAGGGAGGAACTGGGAGAGAACAAGGGAAGGGGTGACATTGTCCAAAAAGGAATGTACTCTTTACCTGACTTACTTAATTCTAACCCCTCTGTGTATCACCTTTTGAGTAACAATTTAAAACAGTCAAAATAAAATACAACATGGGAGTGACATGGGCTGGAGGATAGTTCAGTGGCATAAGTGTTTGCCTACCATACATGAGGCCCCGAGTGTGTTCCCCATCACTATGCAAAAGATGGGGGGCAGGGAATAACATGATCCTAGTTCGTATCTTAAAAAGATCATTGAAGGGCTGGGAAGGTGGCTCAGTGGTAGAGCGCTTGCCTTGCATGCCTGAGGCCCTGGGTTTGATTCCTCAGCACCACATAAGCAAAAAGAAAAAAGCTGGAAGTGGTGCTGTGGTTCAAGTGGTAGAGCGCTAGCCTTGAGCTGAAGAGGTGAGGGATAGCGCCCAGGCCCAGAGTTCAGGCCCCACAACTGGACCCCCCTCCCCCAAAAAAAAGATCACTCAAGTTGCAGAATCGAGGATGGATAAGAGGCAGGCAAGAACAGAAGCAGGGTAACCAGTAAAGTCTATCATATCTGTATTATGTACATATGTCTGCTCCTAGGACTCCATGAACAGAGAACCCCAAACCCTAAATAACTACTTTTTCTTTTGGTCAGTCGTGGGGCTTGACCTCTGGGCCTGGGCGCTGTCCCTGCACTCTTCAGCTCAAGGCAAGCGCTCTACCGCTTGAGCCATAGCCCATTTCCAGTTTTCTAGTGGTTTTATTGGAGATAAGAATCTCATGGATGTGCCTGCCCAGGCTGGTTTTGAACCTCGATCCTCAGATCTCAGCTTCCTGAATAGCTAGGATTACAGGCGTGAGCCACCGGCACCCAGCTAAATGACTATTATTTTACCATGTTTCTAGGATGCTGTCCAGTCCAAGAGTCTGGTACTTTGAAGTAGTTGGGAAGAGGCCGAAGATTCAGATCACCTAGGTTTAAGTCCTCGCTCTGTCATTTACTTCTGTGTGACTCTGGGCAAATAATGTAGCCTTTCTGTACCTTAGTTCCTTCATTTACAGAACATATAAGAGCATCTATTGCCCAGACTAAAGCTAAAACAAGATAAAATAAACTGTATTTATCAGCATGATGTCTGCAACTCAATATGTGCTAGCTATTGTCATTAAGGCTATGAACAACAGAAGCCCCTCTTCCTCCAATGGTATAGAGGAGCCAAGACAGGGCACCCAGAAGAGGGTAATGATGGACACCTTTATCTTGTCTATGCCCATCGTAGCCAGCTTTTACTCATTTGCTATAGGAGCTAGGATTTCTTAGAAGCCTCCGTGACAGGGAATGGTACCAGCTGTGGCAGGTACCTGGTTTACTTACCTTTCACTGTGACCTGGGCTGTGGCTTCTATCATACCCAGCGAGGAGATGGCCACACAGGTGTAGTTGGCAGAGCGTACAACATTGCTGAGCTCCAGCACATTGCGGCCAACTGGCATCTCATCCTCCTTGGTGAGCTCCTCAGCCCCCATCATCCACTTCACATAGGGCATGGGCGCACCCACTGCCACACATGTCAGGTTCACACTGCCACCAGGCATCACCTCCTGGCTGCTGGGAGGGATGGAGAAACGAGGAGCCACACGGCGCACTGCAGGAGGAGGGAGAGAGACACTCATAGGCTAGGTAGGACACGAGTTTGGAAGGAAGGGCAGGGGCCCCTCATCCAGGAAGCTCCTCTTGTCAGAGCCAAGCCCATGCTCAGAGACAGGAGGGGTGGTGTCCCTGGACCCTGGCTCACCATATCCCACCCCACTTTGGGGCTACAAGTAGTTCCTGCACTCAGGGACCATCTGGAATAGCACATCTTAATGAAAGTTCTTATAATCAAGTTCCCATTTTATAGCCTGAGACATTGAGGCCCAGAAAAATTCTGTCTATCCAGGGCCACAGACAGAAGACTCAGTGCAAGGTCCAGGCCTGGTCAAGGCCACAACCTAGCTTACTTCTGACCCCCTCCCCATGCATCTCCAGAGGGACCAGCTGGGGTACCAGAGAAATCCAGGCCCTAGGGTCAGGGTCCTCACAGCATGGTTGGGGCAGAGCAGTCCTCTACCTCCAGGCCAAGGGAAAGAGAAATGGCATGACCACCTGCTGGGCCTCAGCTGTGCTTGAGGTACAGCCTGGAACCCAGGAGGGCTGGGCCAGGGCAAGGGGTGAGGCGGGCCAGGGACGTGGTCTGCGGGCAGGATGGGCATGACGATGGCAGTAACATGATGAGGGCACCGAACAGATGGCATTCTGTGCCAGTGAGCAAGGATCTCAAGAGGGAGGGTGGCTGTGTTTGGACACAACTCCCCACCTTAGACTCCCCTGGCCAGAAGTTGTCCTCAACTTCTCAGTCCAGGGTGCAGCCTGGGAACACCCCCTGAAATCACAAGCTTGGTACAGACATTTGGAGCATGCAGAGAGAGGGGAAGACAGACAAGACCTAGCTACACGCAGGCATGTGTGGCATGCAGACAGGTCATGCAGCTGCTGGGCAAAGGCTCGGGTGTGTCCTAATGGGTACCGTTACACATAGGACTGGAGAAAGCAGACAGTGAGACTAAGTGACCCCAGGGCACTATGAGACACAACTTTCCAAGAAGCCTTGCTGGAGAGACGACATGCAGAGGACCGGTGATACCCGATCAGGAGCAACTCATACAGTCCTGTATCACAGCATCAGAGCTGAAACACTGGATCCAACCTCTGACCTAACTACATAAGGGTCAAACTGAGGCCAAGAGTCAAGACATTCACTAAGTCACCGGATGGTGCTAATACCATTCACTGCCTAACTTTCAAATCTTATTTATTTCTCTCCAAATACATGGGTAACTATTTCTAAAATACAAGCCACCACTTCGCTCCTTGGGTTACAAGTGGATGCCATCTTCACTGGTTTTCCTGCATTGTATCATCTTCTGTGCCCCACCTAATTGACTTCCCATAAACAGGTGGCAGAAATCTGCCACTCCTCCATTTAACAAGCTCCCGCATGGTTTCCAAATGCACCTTTACCAGCTTATGAGACCTTGCACAGCCCTTGTTTCCAATACTTCTGTGGCCTGCTTCACTCTGAGTCCTCTAGAGAGAAAAACACTGGAAAGACACAGGAGAGGGGCTGGGAAGGTTGCTCAGTGGTAGAGTGCTTGCCTTGCATGCCTGAGGCCCTGGGTTCGATTCCTCAGCACCACATAAGCAAAAAGAAAAAAGCTGGAAGTGGCGCTGTGGCTCAAGTGGTAGAGTGCTAGCCTTGAGCTGAAGAGCTGAGGGACAGCGCCCAGGCCCAGAGTTCAGCCCCCACGACCGGACCAAAAAAAAAAAAAAAAAAGACACAGGAGAAGCTGGGCACTGGTGGCTCACACTTATAATCCTAGCTACTCAGGAGGTTGAGATCTGAGGATCATGGTTCAAAGCCAGCCTGGGCAAGAAGATCTGTGAGACTCTTATCTCCAATTACCCACCATAAAACTGGAAGTGGCACTGTGGCTCATGTGATAAGAGTGCTAGCCTTGAGCTTAAGAGCTTAGGAACAGTACCCAGGTCCAGAGTTCAAGCCCCACAACCAACAACAACAACAAAACGGGAGAATGCTTAAGAACAAAGGTGCCAACAGTGGAGAGCAAACAGCCTGACCAAACTGAATACCCAACACTAGCCCTTCCCAATATCAAATCTACTTCTACAATTTTTAAAGTTTTTAGTTTTGTAACACTAGAGAGTCCTTATTCTGTTTACATTAGTTTAAGTGGACTGTGTGTGTGTGTGTGTGTGTGTGCGCGCGTGCGTGCTTGCCATTCCTGCGCTTGAACTCAGGGTTTGGGTGCTATTCCTGAGCTTCATTTGCTCAAGGCCAGTGCTCTACCACTTGAGCCACAGCTCCACTTTTGTGTTTGTTTGTTTTTAGTAATTTATTAGAGATAGTCTCAGGAAATTTCCTGACTAGGCTGGCTTTGAACTGCGATCCTTATATCTCAGTCTCCTGAATTGCTAGTATTACAAGCATGAGCCACTGGAGCCCAGCTTAAGTAGATGTTTTTTATCATCTTTCCTAAATGCCAGTAATCAAGGATGATGATAATGTGTCACAAGTTCAGTATTTCTCATAGCAGAGAACAGGTGGCTTCAGGGTGATGACTGGCAAGAGCCCCTTTCAAGAACTCCCTTCAGCTGGCACAAGGAGTGGTACAAATAGGCTGCTGCCAGTCTGGGCTCTGGAGCTAGCCCAAGGGGCAGGTGCTGGGAGGTGAGGCACAGGCTGTGTGCAGACATAAGACCAGGCCTGCTGAGGATGAGTTCCAGAAGGAGAAGAAACTGTAACTGACCCAGTCTCTCTGTCATTTTGGCCAGTTGCTCCTTCTACTCCCTGTTGAGAAGTACGGTTAACAGATTCAAGAGAAAACCATTCTCAAGCACCACAGTGGCCAGAGGCTCCCATGCCATTGCCTCATAAGCACAGATAAGGGGAGACAACAACACTGACATTTTTTTTTTGCCAGTCCTGGTGAACTCAGGGGCTAGGCACTGTTCCTGAGCTTCTTTTGCTCAAGGCTAGCACTCTACAACTTGAGCCACAGTGCTACTTCTGCTTTTTCTGTTTATGTGGTACTGAGCAATCAAACCCAGGGCTTCATGCATGCTAGGCAAACACTCTACCACTAAGCTACCTTCCCAGCCCACACTGACACTTTCATATACCACCTTCAAAAATATAGTAGATTTGTGTGGTGAAAAGCTTTAGAGCCCTGGCTAACAAGGCTTTGGGGCTAAAGCCAGTAGGAAATGCAGCTCCATCTGGTATAAGAATGGGACTTTGAGGGAGGAACTGGTGGCTCACATCTGTAATCTTAGCTATTTAGGAGGTGGAGACCTGAGGATCACATTCTGAAGCTAGCCTTGGCAGACAAACCCAAGAGACACATTTCCAATTAACTAGTAAAAAGTGAGTATGGGCTGGGAAGGTGGCTCAGTGGTAGAGCGCTTGCCTTGCATGCATCAGTCCCTGGGTTCGATTCCTCAGCACTACATAAGCAAAAAGAAAAAAGCCAGAAGTGGCGCTGTGGCTCAAGTGGTAGAGTGCTAGCCTTGAGCTGAAGAGCTGAGGGATAGTGCCCAGGTCTAGAGTTCAGGCTCTGCGACCGGACCCGCCCCCCGCCCCAAAAAAAGTAAAAAGTGAGCAGTAGAGGTATGGTTCAAGTGGTAAGAGTGTCAGCTATAAATGGAAGGGAAAAAATCATTAAATTAAAACTAACCCGCTACCCCCCCCCGCCAAAACCAACTAGACAGTTTGTGCCAGGGAACTTTCAGGGAAGGCTGCTAAGGCTGGAAGTTTAACGCTGGTCAGTGATGAATCCTAAGATCAGGTCTCAGATGGCAGAAGCAAGAGACCCAGAAGGAGGAAGCGGGTGCTTGACCAATAAACCTTAGATCTGTATCTAGTCAGTCCAAAAACTTAACTGGACCTAACCCCCAAACACTCCTAGAAGACTTTGTGAATTCACTTTGTGAATCAGCCCTGAAGGTCAGGCCAATGTCCTGGGACACTCCTTCAAAACCTTCAACCTCAGCCACTGTCCAAAAAAAAAAAAAAAAAGCCCTTTGGGAAATGATGCTAAGAATGCTTTTTTCTTCTTTTTTTTGGGGGTGGGTGGGTGGGTGTCAGTCCTAGGGCTTGAGCTCAGGGCGTGTGTACTGTCCCTGAGCTTTTCACTCAAAGCTAGTACTCTACTACTTCCAGTTTTCTGGTGGTTAATTGGAGATAGGAGTCTCACAGACTTTCCTGTCTGGACTGGCTTCTTCATCCTCAGATCTCAGCCTCCTATGTAACTAGGATTACAGGCATCAGCCACGGGTGCCTGGATCTAAGAATGCTTTTCTTTTCCCCTCTTCTATGTGTAGGTGGCAGGTGGCACTCCAGTGGCTGGGGGTGCATGTGAGGTTACTTAGGGGTTTCCCAATACCAGGCAAGGGTCTTAACCCCAGAGGCCCCTGGGGGCATTGTTTTTACTCTTTCACAAAGAAACCACATGCAAGGAATCTGGAGTTCAGTTTCTTAAAATTCACATACCACTTCCCTGTGGGCTGGGAGGTCAGAATGTCTGAAGGGTGGAGGGAATTTCTTGTTGTCCCAAGCACCAATGGGGCCCTGTGTCCTAGGCCTGTCTGGAGAGCCATCCCCATGCCAACAGCCAGGAGTGGCTGATGCCTCACTGATGACAGCCCCACCATCTTCCTCCTGCTGTCACAAGCACAAGGCCTCCAAAAGGAGCTGGACTCACCCTGGCCTCAGTCTATTGACAGAAGCAACAGCAGGGAAGGAAAAACTGGAGCTGGGAAAAATGCACTTAGGGTCTAATCTCAAGCTCCAACAATGCCGGTCTATTACCGTTCCCTGAGTATCCTTAGTGCTGACATTTTATAGACAATTTCCAAAACAGGGCCCTGCCATTTCTGGATTATATTTCAGCTATAACTTTTAAGTCTAATTATTTGCGCTGACAACCCCCTATAATAGGGCGGTGCGGCGCCCAGAGGCATCAGCATTCAGTGGAGTGACAGCCTAATCGCAGGGGGAGGCAGCCCCGCAATCTGCATTCACTCGCGGAAATTTCTCTGATGAAAATAACACAACATTAAGGAGGGGATAAGGGGCAGGATCCACTGTATCAAGATAAAATAACTCTTTAATAAATAACCTTGTGGCTGCCGCAGAGCAGTAATTAAATGCTGGCGCACCCAGCACACAGTTTTAAGTAAAGCTGGAAAAATGTAAGATGCAATTATCAGCGCCAAACAAATTACCAGCCTGGCAAATCCCCCTGGAATATTTAGAAACTCATTTCTCCTTCCCATTAAATATTTGTGCATGTGCTTATTTTTGGTGGGACCACAGTGTGGGTGGAGTGGGGGAAGGGAAGGGACAAAGGACCCAGAGGGTGGGTGAAGGGGCGTTGGAGAAGTGGCTGTAGGCTGGGCTATCTGCTGATGACTGTTTTCTGACCATCCTGGCAGATCCGCCTGGTCAGCGAAATGGTGTAACTGAAATGTCCCAGAGCTCAGGAGTGCATATAGATGCATACTCATAGCTGATATTTGAGCCCTAGGATGCAGCCTTCCTCCTGACAGAATCCTCTCCCTCCTAGAGAAAACTCAAGCCACCAAGCATGATGCAAAGAGGACTAAGTGGCTTGGGTCTGCTCCCTAGGGCTATGCTTCTACCCTGAATTCCAAAGTCCAGTGGATATGCAAATGACCACTAGACACTAGCTGGCCCTACATTGAGGGTAGAGGCCTGGCTCCAAGAAGAGACAGGAAGGGCTGGGAAGGTGCCTCAGTGGTAGAGCGCTTGCCTTGCATGCCTGAGGCCCTGGGTTCGATTCCTCAGCACCACATAAGCAAAAAGAAAAAAGCCAGAAGTGGTGCTGTGGCTCAAGTGGTAGAGCACTAGCCTTAAGCTGAAGAGCTGAGGGATAGGGCCCAGGCCCAGAGTTCAGGCGCCATGACCGGACCCAAAAAAAAAAAAAAAAAAGAAATAGACAGGAAAAACAAACCCCAGTGGGATTGCTTTAGAATAGGCTAGAGGGTGTCTCCAAGAAGCCCTACCTACCCAACCCAAAACTAAGTTGGGTTTTTTCCAGGCTCCCATAAGGCCTTGCCAAGTTACAGTTGCCTGTTTATTCGTTCCAAGTGTAAGTAACCTGGGTCTGAGTGCTCAGCACTAGTGATTGGATAGGGATGAGGACTACTGGCTGGTTGACAGAGCAAATACACTTTACCCTCTGAAAGACACAGAGGCAAGCTGGGAAGCTCAGGCAGAGGGGCAGGTGGGGTGATATTCATTTGAATTTGACTGAAAAAAAGTTGACATTGGGGATTACTCAGTGAGCCAAAATGATGACCCTTGCTCTGGGTCATGGACACCAAGCTCCTGAGGTAGGTCAAGGCTCATCTCAGCCAGCCCTAGTGTGCCTCACTGAGGCTTGCTGAAGCTCTGGGAGGTCTCCAGGCCAGGGTAGACATTGCAGACTCTCAGAGGAACAACTCACTCTATATAAGCTTCTTCCTTGTGTCTTCAAGTTAATAGTAGCTTTGCTTAGCGGAATGGCAAAGGTCACAGAATCCCCCTCCCCACCAATTACATGTCAAACACTATAGCTCTACAGTTCCTTCAGACTATAACTTCCCCAGCTATCCTGAACACTACCTGGAACAGATAGCTCGCCTAGCCTGAGTGCAAAGGTGGAGTGCGATCCTGGGCCATGCACATGCCTGCCCAACAACTCTACAGGTACAGGAGAACCTGGCTAAGGGAACATGCAGACACATGGTGCATCAAGGACTCAAGCAGCAGAAACATGCAGGGCAGGGGCCTGCCCACCCATCCCTGGTCCTGCCTGCCAGCCCAAACAGTGATGAGCAGAGGCCAACAGGCGGGCAGGCACAGCAGGAGTGAGCCTGAGGAATCTGACCGAGCCCGCTGGTCCCTACTGACGGGCATATCCCGTTGACAGACGAACTGTAGATGGATAAGAAGTGAAAAGGACCAACCTTCTCGCTGATCTGAGAGATGAGAGTTTGGGTTGATGGCAGAGTGCGATGAGGATGAGGAGGGAATAAAAAAAAGACAAGGAGAAACACAGAGAGAGTAAAAACAGGCCAATCTTCATCTGCCCACACAGCACGGAGACAAGACAAGACTCCTGTGTCCCCTTGCACACACATGTGCACCCAAGTGCACAATGACCACGCTGCTCACAAAAGACTCAGGACTTATGGAGGACACAGTGGACAGGGCTGGGGCCCACCAGCAGGTGCCAGGGACGCCAAGGGCAGAAGTGGACACCAAGGGTGGAAGGAGAGCATGGGCCAGTCCCCATACCCTCATACACACCCCACAGCTCAGACAGACCCAGTGAACTGGACTGGACTCGGGTCAGAGTCCACCCAACCCACCAGCCCGTCAAGGCACATAAGCCCCTAGACCCCCAGCAGCTTGAGGAAGCCCCCATCTGGGTGCCTGTGAGGAGAAGGTCTGCGGTATTGCCCCTGCCTTTTTTAGGCAGCTGTGGTCCAGCAGCCAGGTCTCTGTAGAGAATGAGAAGGGTGGTGGCCTCGATACAGGTAGGCCAGGCTCTGTGGAAGGCAGGACTCCACCCTGGTCCTGGCAGCTGTATGGTGAGAACTGAAGGAGAGACACTGTAGATGGAAGGAGAGAATGAATCACTCAGGAAAAGAGTCAGATGGTGACAGAAAGAGGCTGGTCCTCTTAGCATGCCTGGGCCTGCTAGACTGTGGGTGGAGCTGCGGGCAACTGTGAACAAAGTCAGACATAACTGCAGGATGCATCCCCTACTCAGTGCTAGTCTAACAACAACAGAGGACAACTGACCCTCATGTGCTCCCGGTATGCCTGGCACTAAGCCAGGAGCTTTATGAATACTATATTGTCCCATGGAACACAGCAGTACAAGGAGGAAGTAAGAGCCCTGAGTTTGGGGAGCAGAGAAGGGATGTGAAGAAGACACTGAAGCTAAATCTGAAGAGGAGATGAGGCCTAGGAGCTAATGGACACAGAGGGAGGAGAGAGACCAATGGAGACAAATGCCAATGAAATTTACTGATCCAGAGCAGAGGGGCTCTACAGGGTAATTTGCCCCTAGATGGCATGTGGCAGTGCCTAAATAGTGTGGTTATATAGACTGGCTTGATTAAGGGCTGTCACTACTAGCTAATCAGCCAGGGATGCTCTAAGCATCCTACTTTGCACAAGAGAGCCCTCTGTAACCAAGAATTACTTAGTCTACGGGCTGCAGACCATACCAACCCAAATCCAGAGACTCAGGCCCTGACAAGAGCTAGGACCTAGCCTTCTACTTCTGCAGGGAGAGGAGGGACAGATGCCATTATGAAAGGAAACCTCAAAGCTCTGTGCTAGGAGACAGGTGGGTTCTAGCCAGGGTGCTGGTACTAGGGGCTCGTCCATGGCTGTCCACCATAAACAGGGCTCCAGAAAGCCGGTGGTCAGTATGACATAGACTAGCTGGGGCTGAAGGACTGCCAGCCCTGCTAGAGACAAAAGGCAAGAGACTTTGCCATATATAAGATGAGAAAGTATGGGAAATCCTGAGGCAAGGGTCTCAGGGAGCTGGACTTTTTAGCTGTGTAGAAATTTTCTCAAGCAATAGGATCTGGGGACAGAAGATTAGGAAGTAGTCCTTAAAAATCAGGGCCCACAAATAGGGAGGGGGAGACAGGACAGCAGAAACTAGGCTGGCTGAATTAGCATCCCTGGCAAGAAGAGCCCCTACATTCCCTGCTAATGGATCTCGGGAATGGAGCCAGCAGGATAAATTCAGAGTGGTGGGTGAGAGATGGGCCATGGGAGGAACCATTTGGATCCTGTCTAAGCCCACTGTGCAGATGATGGGGCTCTGTAGACAAAGATGCTCCAGCTGGTGGAGGTTAAGACTTCCTTTTCCTTTGTCAGTGTCCCCACTGCTAGTTTAAGGCCACCTTGAAAGATAACCACCTACCCTATCTCCAGGGCTAGAGCTAGCATGACTGACATCGGACAAGGTTGCTCAGCTAGGAGGATGACACAGGTTCTATACATCTTGGATCTGGGCCTTCTCTTGTTTCAGAATTGCCTCTGGCAGCTCCATCACCCCAAATAAGCCCATATGGCAATACCCAATCAGCTGGCCTGGGATAGTGTCTCTGCTGGGCCTCTCCTCTCATTGGTACAAACATATACAGACAGGGTTGCCTAGTTGGGGCCTGAGACCTCTACATTCTCAATCCCTCAGTGTTTTGGGAAAGGACCCAGTCAAGGGGGGGTCAAAGGAGTTAAGTCATTGCAAAGGCTCTTTCCCGCTATTAATCTGAGATTTGCCTCCTGTCCCTCTATCAAATGTTCAGCTTAGATCAGAGTGAAGGCTGTGCTGTTTGTAACTCTACTCTACTCAACCATTTGTGCTCCTGGTTTCTCTGTCCTCAAATTGTTGCCAAAGACAGGTACCAAGTCAGCTCAACAGAACCTTGGTGAGGACACCTGATAACAAGGTGGGCAGTGGGGACTTCTATCCCATACCCACACCCACGAAGTGACTTCAATTGTCTGGGGCACAGTTTCTCCATCACAAATGGCTCCTCAGCTTGACTGGGTCACTAAATGGGCTAGCAGCCAGTGGTCTCTTCTGAACTACCCTGTGTCCTGGTACACAGCAGGTAAGTATTATTGCTGACAGTCTAATTCTATCTGCTCTGAGTAAGCAAGGCTGACCAAATGGCCCTAAAGACCAGGGCAGTACACTGTCTTGTACTGTAGGGCCAATGGGACAACCCCTTGAAGAGCTATATTAAAATGATTGACTGCAAGGAAGCTGAATTCCTTTCCTCTACAAATCCCAAGTAGAAACAGTTTCTTTTTCTTTTTTTTGGGAGGGCCGGGGGTGCTAGTACTAGAGCTTCAACTCAGAGCCTCTTGCTCTGGCCACATCTCCTGTCTGCCTTTTTTTTTTTTCTTTTGCTGAGCAGAGAAAGAATCCTGTGGACTTTTCAAGGTTCTGGCTTCAAACCTTGATCCTCTAGATCTTAACCTCCTGAGTAGGCAGGATTAAAGGTGGGAGCCACTAGCATATGGCCAAGACAGTTTAACTATCCTTCCTTCAGGAGGGCTGAGGGAACAGCAGGTGGGTAGAAAAGGTTTCATGACTCTTCCTGGGAACTGTGCACACCAACCCTGTTCTCAGGAAGGGGCAAGGTGGTCAGTTTTATTGTCTTTGGGCTGTAAGTAGGATAAAGACTGGATACCCCAAAATGGTTTCCATTCCCCTCTGCTGTGTACATAACTTTGAAAAGCACAATATCTTCTTAGTTCCTATACGGAACACCCAAACAAACATTTGTTGCTCACCCATGGTGATCCAGAGGGGTTCACAGCTTCCTCCGCCTGACCACCCACATGAGGGGTCTGGCTGATGATGGAAAACAATAGGTTCCTCCTAGAAGGGTTCAGGGGACAGGTTTACCTGGTCCCATTCCTGAGACCTGACTGATCTAGAGTGAGTGGCCCTGGAGCCTAAGATAGGTATGAGGGCAGATAGAAGGAAAGCCAGGCCACACCTGCACACTAACACACAACATATGTGCCTGTACACACACACACACACACACACGCACACACACACACACACACACACACAGAGAAAAGTCTGCTGGGAAGTCTCCAGACTCCCACAGGGCTCTAGGTATGAGGGCAGATAGAAGGAAAGCCAGGCCACACCTGCACACTAACACACAACATATGTGCCTGTACACACACACACACACACACACACACACACACACACACACACAGAGAAAAGTCTGCTGGGAAGTCTCCAGACTCCCACAGGGCTCTGCGCCCAGTCAGCAACAACCTAGAAGAGATACAAATGCTCCCAGGGGTGAGTGTAGGGGTTGTTTGTGTGTTTCCCCAAGGACCTGAAGGGAAGGAAGGCAAGTAGTGGCACACGCTTGGTGTCTGCCCAGTGGGAGCTGCTGCTGTGGCTGCTAGTGCTGCTGCAGAAAGAGGAGGAGAAGGGGAGAGACAGGGCCCCAGGCAGTCTCTCAAGTATTTGCATCCAGGGCTCCAGGCAGAATGCCTGGCAAATACAGCTCAGCTCTAAAGTAATAGGAGCCGGCACTGCTGGGTTCTTACCTCGCACATACAGGTTTGCAGGGGCTGAGTACCGTGTGCCTGCGGAGTTGGTTGCCACACACTCGTACTTGCCTTGGTCTGACTCCTCACTGCTCTCAATCTGCAAGGCACCTGTGGGGACACCAGAGGAGAGGTCAGCCATGGCACATGTTGAGCATAGCCTGAAACATGGTGCTCTTGACAGCATGTGTAGCTGTGCTGAGCAGCTGTTGCAGCTCACCTGGGCTGTCCTGTACCTGTGCTGCTTCCAGGAAGCTCACCTACACAAGCCAAATGGCCTCTGGGCTAGAACCCAGGGTAGTACTTGGTGCACAATCTCTGATTCACCAGGGGCTAAACCTCACCCTTAACTGGAGTGTCCCATCTCCTGATTCTCTAGAAGAATCATCAGTAATCATCTCTTGGACCCATATCCCTGCCAACCTCCAGACCTATAGACCTGGAAGCCCTCATTGGGCAAAAGCCTGACACTCTGCCACCAGAAGGAAGGAAGGGGCTTGTCAGAGAAAGCCTCTGCTTCTAGCCCCCATCTTCTCCACCCACTCTACCCCCGCCCCCTGTAGGCCCCACCCATTCCGGCTCCTCTTCTCTGCCTGGTCCCCATTAAAGTGCTTCGACCCACCACAGCTTCTGCATAATTCAGGAGGGTAATGGAGGCTGTAGTTCTCACTCAGACCAGTGCCCTGAGGGGCTGCTCTGGCCACAGGCGGACAGACAGGAGCCAGGAAGGGGGTGGGGTGGGGTGAGGAAGGCAGCTGAAAAGGACCCTCCCAGAGGGTGGAGGAAACCTGGGCTTGGGCTTCATGCTGGCAAATCCAGGTAAGGAAAGCCCAAGGTGGAAGATCATTTCCCTTTGTCAAGCCCCAGCTCCAGCAGTAAACGCTTGAAAAAAACTGTGAAAGCAAACTGGGCAAGCTGTCTGTGACAGTGAACCCCATGGCACAAACACCAATCCCCTCCCTGGAACAATTTGACAGACAATTACACCCACACAGGACAGTCCAACGGACAGTTATTAGCCCCCACAGGACACAGTCTGACAGAAAATCACCTCCTGCACAGAACAACTGAAATGATTCTAACAGCCCCAAACTCCCACCCCAGGGCCACAGCTGAGGATCACACCTACACAGGACGGATAGAAGTTGCCAAGCCCACCTAGCTGGACTGAATAGGAATCACAGGAAGACTTCCAAGCAATGCTCTCACATACGAGGGCCAAGGAGAGACCACTATGTGACCAAGGTATAGCTCTTCATGATGGTCCACCTTCTACTATCTACAACCTGGCAAAAGCTATGAACACTAGAACATCTGGGAGCTGGAGGTGGGGCTAGAAGGGATGTCCATCAGTGCGCAAGGATAAAGTGATGGCCTATCTCTAGAGTCTTGACTTCAGCTCACTCCCATTGACATCAAGGATTATCAGAACCCAGTGGACATGCCAAACACCCATCTACTGTAAGAACAGCCCTGACAGGCAACCAACAGTTATGTTTATGGGATGGATGGACATTATTACAGAAAATGTTCATTCAAGCAGGTGAGGGTCAGGCCCCTGGCTGGTGAGGGCTGCCCTCAGGTCAGTTTATTAGGGGTATCAGGGATATGGGTGGCTGTCACCGAAGGCTAGGAGCAGGACGTAGTACCTGGGTAGGATTCTAGTTCACAGGAGAAGGAAGCTCTCCTGCGATGAAAGCCTAAGACTGGTTAGGAGACCCAACACAGACCTTGTACCTATTTGCACAAGGAAACTGCCAAATCTGGTACTGGTGTCAAGCCCTAGCATCAGAGAATGCTGGGTCAGCAACTGTTGATCGGATGTACAAGGGAGTCCAGAGGGGTGGGGGAGGATCCAAAGAAAAGGGAGTTTTGTCCTGAGGGAGGGATGACAAGATGTCTCAAAAGAAGCAACTGCTCCTACTAGCCTCAATTTCTATTCTGAGAAGGCCGACTTCAAACTCTAAACTCAACACTGAGGAATATCAGAAAAAATGATAAGCTATCATTTTACAGGGGGTCTGCATATGGCAGACACAGTTCAGATCCTCACTTTTTTTCCTTGAGGTCTCATGGACTTGTGGGTAGGTGCACCTAATTCAAAGAGAAGGAAACAGACTCCTGAGAGAGTTTCTCTGAAGGTCACAGAGGTGGTAACACTTAAATCCAGAACATTAGTAGTCCAGAGTCTGTTCATCCTAACCACTAGATTTCAGAGTCCTGTAGTCAGGCAGCACCAAGCTGATAGATCAGGTGACCTAGTTATGCTGGAGCTTGTTTACTTCCCTGTGTCATCTCAAGTCTTAAGCACTGAATGTTCCTCCCAGTCCTTGCTGGGCTGAAGGGATTTAAGGGCTGACCCTCATTCAACTACAGGACCAAAATATTATAGGGGAAGTCAAGTAATAGTTGAGGTCTTCAAGAAAAAGGAGGCTTTTGTGGAGAAAGGCTTGGTAATGCTCTTCAACCTCAAAGGAAGCTTCTCTATCGATGTCAGCTCAGGGGACAGGTTGGCCCTCACTGGGGGGATTGATTTAGTCCTTTTTGTGTGGCTTGCCTGGAAGGCCAGGGCAGCAGGGCTCGCCATGGCAGGTGGGGCTCAGCTCGAGTCTCCACATTCAGACTTGCAATGGATGAGTTCACAGGAGGGAATGACTGAGAGTGGAGGTGTGTGGTGGCTGGTGGTACTGGGGCCATAGCTGGAAATGAAGAGGCTGGAGAGGTCAGGATGGGGATGGGGAGGTGACGGACTGGACTGGATGGAGTGAAGGTGACGGCAGTGGAGAGGCGTGGCGAGATGCACGGACAGCATTCTTACCTCTGATTGGTGAACCACCTGGCGAGGTAATTTGAATGCAAATAAGATTAGAGAGAAGCATTAGTACAAAAGGAAGGAAAGCCAAACCAGATAAAATAAAACACAAGAAAGGTCCTTAAATATATAGCATACTTGAGGCCTGAGTTTAGTGGACACAGGTGATGTGTGAGCAAGCACCAGGCTGAGGTGGGTGAAGCATGTCCTCCCAAGGTCACTAGCATTGTACTGCTGGGAGAGTTGGTGACCAGGGCTGGGGGGGGGTGATAGGAGTCAGGAAGGTGAGTCAGGGCTCCTGCAGACCCTGATGGCTGGGCCGATGGAGGGAAAGGGAAAGAAAAGAGGCACCAATACCTCATAGGCCAACCAAATCCCACAGTAGGGTAAGATGGCAAATAGAACACTTACCAAAACCAAACCAGGGCTTTTAAGCAGGCAGGAGGAAAGATTAAGGGGACTGCTTGCATAGGCTACCTACCACCAGACATACCAGTCCTGGCAGCTGGTAGTGGAGGTACAGCACTCAATCACCTCTCAACCCAGTCATAAGATTCTCTGTAAATTCCACCCTCCCTCCCCCACCAGGACCCTAGTCTCACTAGAAATGGAGGGACTACTGACCTCCCTTAGTCTAATTAGCCAGAGGCAGAAGCAGAACCAAAGGCCAGGCATTTGCCCTCCACTTCCAGGTCAACTATGAGGCCTTAGCAGTAGTTCCTCCCCACAGTGATTCTAGAGGTAGTGATTCTAGTGTAGTCTAGAGGTCTTTAGGGAAAGACCTCTGAGAACCTTTTAGAGGGTCCATAAGATCAACATCATTCCTATAATACTAACAAATTATTTGTCGTAAGCAGCCTCTTCCCTTCATGAACACACAGTGGAGTTTTCCAGAGGACTTACAAAGATTGATACCATAATAGGCTGAATGTAAAAGCAGATACTGGATCCAAATGCCTGCTGTAAAGCCCCAAATTAAATGAGATTTGTAAAAGTGTAAAACAAGGAAGTTATCCTCATAAACTTTTGTTTTAGAGAGTACAACTTTTGGGCTAGGAATGTGACTTAGTGGTAGAGTGATTGTCTAGCATGCATGAAGCCCTGGGTTTGATTCCTCAGTACCACAAAAACAGAAAAAGCCGGAAGGGGCCCTCTGGCTCAAGTGGTAGAGTCCTAGCTTTAAACAAAAGGAGGAAGATCAAGGACAGTGCCCAGGCCCTAAGTTCAAGCCATAGGACTGGCAAAAAAAAAAAAAAAGTATAACTTTTCCATTCAGAAATGTTATTTATATTAACACACAATAGGTTTTTTAAAATTATTTAAGATTTAAATTATTTAAATATTTAAGATCTCAGTGTTAATATCTAATATATAGTCAAGTGGTGGACAGGGTGATAATACACATTAGGGGACTAGGCCCACTGACACCTGGCCTCAGCTATTCTAAGGTCTAACTTGCTTCCCTCTCAGATTATACTTTCCCCACCAAACTGAGAATCTGCCTTTTCCATTTTACAAGACAGGTGTGCCAGACCCAAAGAGTCAGCTTCCCTAGGAGTAGTCTCATCCAAGCAGTGTCAATAAGCTTAGGGCCAATAGGAAATTGTGAGCATGCACTGAATGTACTCTTCTGGACAGTCCCAGCCAAAAGCAGAATAGAGTAGACGAAGAGGTACTTCTGGCTAGACTGGATCCAGCCAGCAGAATGAAGAGTCACAAGCATCCCCCCTGAGGGGACCATGAGCCAAAGCCAGATGCTACTGCCTTGTCTGTTTTGTTTTGGTGGTACTAGGAACTAAACTCAGGGCTTCACACTTGCTAGGTAGATACTCTACCTTTGAGCCATATCTCTAGCCCTGCCATCTGTTCTTAAGGCTGGTGGATACTGGGGGTGTGGAAGAGACAACTCTCTGGGTGAGAGTGTCCTTTACAGTGAGTGGCAGGGACAGCAGCTTGCACAGTTAGGCCACACAGGAACAAAGGAAGTCTCCTCAGGTCCTTGTTCAGGCTTGACAGAGCTTATAGGCTAGCAGTAGCTCCCAGGATTGTGCCTTGAGCCCCACTCAGAGGAGAGACTGCTCATGGCTGACATTGCCCACTCATGACTCCATTGCTATTCTTTACATGCTTAGCCTCACTCCTCTTGGGCCATTCAAGCTCACATGGCCCTGTGGCAGCATGTTAGCTCACTTCAGTGAGGAACGGGCCTGTCAAGCAGAGCTCACCTTGGGTAGTACATGTTGCTAATCACGTTCTGGCCAGCTCTTGCTCTTGGGCCACACCCTGGTTTGATATGCTACGGCTCAGGTCACAGATGCTGGAGGAATGGGGAAGGATGCAACTGTCTAACTCTAGAGTCCTAGTGGGGTCCAGCTTCCCCTCAGTTCTTAGGTTTGGACTATACCCAGGGGTAACTGCCTAGAGGAACTGCTAGATCCTAAACTCCATATGTGAGCCTAGGTGATTTCCTTAACTCAGCTGTAAGTGGGCATAAAAATTACAGCCTGACCTACCTCCCAGGGTTTCAGGAGACACAGTGACAACAAAAGGGCAGAAAGTACAAACTCTTGGTGACACATGAACCATGGAAATTTTTGTAAAGAAACAGTGCTTAGGGGCTTGAATCCACTCCATGAAGAGATGTCCCTGGAATATCCTCAGTTTCCTTCTAAATGTTAAAAGGACAGGGATAGAAGCTACCGGGGTGAAGGGTCACAGGCCAGCATCTTGTAGGTACCCTACAAAGGAAGGATAACTAAGACTCCTGAAGAGTTACATGGCTCTATACTCATTTATGAGCCTTAGGTCACAGCTTTCAGGTGTAAGAAAAGGAAATAAATAAAATAAAGCAGATATTAGTCTTAAGTACAAGTACCAAAGACCAAGTTTATAAAATCATTTATTCAGCAAATGCTTAGAGACCTGTTCTAGTTTTGTTTGTGCTGGTCAAGAGGCTACTTCCCCAAGCAAAATCTGTCCCAAGCCCTTCTTGCAAGAAGTACCCAGACTAGGTAAGTAGGGTTGGAACCAGATGAAAAATAGTATGAAGCAGGATGAGTCCTAAGGGAGGAGCTAAAGCTACAAACAGTAGAGACCTTCAAGTGGAGGAACTAAAGATAAGCAGAGGCCAGGAAGTGAGCAAGGATGGCTCAGTGTGGTCAGTACAAATGGGGGAGTGGTAGAAGGTAAGAAATGATCCCTCCAAAGAGCCTTTACCTTAGGCTAGGTAGAAAACTCACACCAACTGTCAACTGTCTTAAGAAACCTCATGATCTCAAAGGAATTAATTTAACTGAGGCTACAGAGCTGGTGAGGATGCATCTGGGACTTGGTGATATCAAGCTGGAGATGTGGCCAGGGGAAGAGCCAGAAGGGTTTATGAGCCTTGCCTGAAGTATGCACTTGACCACACAGGCATGGTCCAGGGTCACAGACCTAAGGTCCACCAATGTTGTCAGTACACAGGAGAACAGGATAGAAAATCCTGCCACATTGGCAGGGAGAGACTGGAGGTAGGGAGGGCAGTGTTCAGTGCCTTGTGACAGAATGGAGATAGTGAAAGAAGAGAAAGGGACCAATTTGTGAGCTACATGGGTTATACATCAAGAAGACATGATTCCTTACTAGAGTAGGAAGTGGTTGCTTCCCAGGTTTCAGGTTCAGTGGCTGCCATTCAGAGAGAAAGCCAATGAAAAAGGGCACATGGCTTTGGGAAGGAGGTAACTGCTCATTGCAGAAAAAGTAATAGTTGAAAAGTGGACTGAGTAAGTTTTGGTCCTGAACTCTGACAGGCTGTCTGGGCTGGGGAGGCAGAAGTAGGAGTTTCAGGCAGTGGTGTGCAGCTGAAGCTCTTGGTGCAACAGGCACTCTGCTTGGGTAGGCTGTCTACAGGGCAAAGTTAAGACTCTCAGAGACCTGGACTAAAGAAACCAGCAAACAGATATGTATGAGCTACAAGGTCGAGGTAGTAGAGGAGTCAGGAGAGGCAGAGACCCAGGGGAAGGTGGGAGGGAGTGGCTAAAAAGGAAGGAAGGCTGTCAGCTACTACTGAGGACAAAGGAAGAAGCTTCAGAGTCTTTGGAGCAATCCAGCAGAGTAATGGGCAGGAAATGAGAAGCACAGGGCCTGGCACACAGCAAACACTACATAAATACTTGATGAACAAATGCTGAAGACAGTCAGTCTTCCCAGAACTACTGCCTACCACAGACAGTCAATGCCATTTTGGGGAGGGGTTAGGCCTGTTGGGAGGACTATCTGCCTGCTTGGGAAGCCTGCCTGGGGGACCTGTGAGCGAGCGCCAAGGAGCTAAGCCATGCCGGCTGCTGTGCAGCGCTGGGCAGCAACCACAAATGCCGGACTGTTTCCTGCCTTGATTATGGCTGTTTTAATTAACTGCGCTACAGCTGCCTCCATCTTGTTGAGTTTTAATTAAATTAAATGAGCTAACACTTCGTGGGCTGTCTCAGGCGGCCGTGTATGGGGCCGGAATCCTGTCCTGCTTGGGCAGCTCATCTCTTCTTCCTCTCCCTAGGCACCAAGAAGGTGTGGGTCTGATGGGAGTTGATGTGGAGGGACTGGTACCTCAGGGACTGGTGGGAACTTCTGAAACCAGCAGCGTCTTGAGAGAAACAGAGTCACATCCTTCTTCTCAGTGCCAACCTCACAGCTGATGGGCAGCAGGGGCTCTGGCCAGTGCTGGCTGCACCACTCAAGGCCCACCTTCCCAGAGCTAGCAGGATTTCTGGAACAAGGTCTATGGGTCTAGCCCAAGCTGCCAGCAGATGCAGAATGCAGCCAAGCTGATTCCAGCCTCCTCTCCCACATGCTCTGTTCCCACAAAAACGGAATCAATTTTCTTGGCAGGAGCCTCATAGGCAGATCGATCATCAAGGCGACACCTTCCTCCTAGTCACAATGGCATCCTTGTTCTGAAGGCTCCAAGCTGGCTCAACTTAGACTTCCAGAGAAGACAGGTGACTCTGATGTGGTTGAGGGATGGCAGCAAGTCCCCCTAGTTCCAGGCCCCGGAGGTCCATTTGAAGCCTGATGAATCAGGCATCTCTGGCCTCTTTCCCCAGCTAATCCCTGCCATCCAACAAAGCAGAGAAGCATCACCCCAGGATGGCTACCGGGAAAGTAGATGAGTATTCTCAAGACACCTTTCCAGAGCCTGCTGTGCTGCCACATGACACATGCTGGCAACAAAGCTCTTACACCAGTTCCTCTTTCCTGGGTCAGGTAGGCCTGTAGCAAGATGCAGCCCACCCTAAGGGGCAGGGGAGAAGAGGGGTTTGTGGCTGAGCCCTGGAGAGTCAGCCTGAAGCTGATCGAGGCCTAAGAGGGACGCTGAGCTGGGTTGTGGCAAGAACTCTTCCCTGGAGTCTTCATAGCCCCTTGGCCCCTGGCCTTTGACTCACCTGAACGCAGCTGTTTGATGCGGCCATTGCTTGCGGCAGGATCCACAGGAAGGAAGTCCTTGAACCAAGAGATCTCAGGGTCTGGATTTCCGCCAGCTGCACACAACATGGTGGCTGTACGTGCTTTCTCCACCACCTTCAGCTGAGGCCCCATGTCTATGGAGGGGAACCCAGATGGCAGCTGCTCCTCTGAAGAGAAATAAAAATGTGCACATTAGGGCTGACCCTGTCTGCCTCTTAGGACCTCTCAGTGAGGAAGCTTCCCCCTGACTCCAGGGTAGGCATGAGGCCTACCCTGATATGAGGAATGAGAGTCTTCTTAAGTCCCTTTTGGCAGGGACAGGGGTTGCCATGGGCCCTGCCCCTGCCCTGTCAGTTCCCAGGTCTGAGAAGCATCATCTCAGATTAAAGATGTCAGCACTTATCTCTTGAGGTCCTGGGAAAAACAAGGATCAATGCTCTGCTGGCTGCAGCAGAAAATGCTGCATGGACACCAGGCTGGGGGAGGGGGTTGCTCGCAGAACAGCAACAGCCACAACTCTGCCCCAGGCTCTGTACTTCCAAGCTTCCACTCCCTTGTTAGCACCCGCAGTGTTTCTCTTCTGCCTGCATCCCCTTCAGCTTCACCATGTGGCAGAGCCAAGATCCCTGGCCCTGGGTACCCTGCTCTATCACTGATCCTCTTCTAACTCAGGTCTTGACCCTGACCAATTCTCTACGGCAGCCTTGACCGTGCCTTCTCTCTCGTGCAGTCCCAACCCTGCTCAGGTCTGGGAACTATGTCTGAGTATATGTACGCTAAGAAGATTAAAAAGCTCTATGAACACACCAAAGGTGAAACTCTTCTCTGGCCTCTTCTCTCAGTTCTATAGCAGGTAGTAGCTCCCAAAGGTGTCACTTCCATGGGACCAACAGGAAGGGATCCCAGCAGTTGTCCTTTGTCTTCCTCCCATTGTACATGGACTTCTGTAGCAGCACTAATGAGCTGAGAGTTGAGGCTATGCTACCCCATTCTTTACCATTGGGAAACATGAAGAGCTGAAGCTGGGTGGGCAGGCCCTGGACTAGTACAGGAAGTCGGACTCCATTCTCCACCAGTATTAACACTAGGGCCTGAGCGTATTCTTTATCTGGTATCTCTGCTTTTATTTGCCCACTTGGGTTCAAATGCTCATCTTGTAAAGCTACCAGGAGAGCTGGGGACTGGTGATTTATGCCTTTAATCCTGGTTACTTAGGAGGCTGAGATCTGGGAAATGTGGTTCAAGGCCAGCCTGGGCAGAAAAGTCTGTGAGACTCTTATCTTCAGGTAATCACAAAAAGCTAGAAGTGGAGCTGTGGTTCAAGTGGTATAGTACTATGAGCACAAAAGCTCAAAAACAACACTTAGGCCCTGAGTTCAAGTCCCAGGACTGGCGTGCGCACGCGCGCACACACACACACACACACACACACACACACACACACTACCAGAAGGCCTACATTAACATAATGAATATTAAGGGACATTACTGTGACTAGCAAGTGTAAACCATTGAGGCAGACAGATACTGAGACTAGGGCCTGCGGTCCCCTTTTCCACCCTAGGCTGGTAAAAGTACTCCCCTTTGGGGAAAAAAACCAAACAATAACAAAAAAAAAAGTGATTTCCAGAACTCAGTAGTGCCTCTGTACCAGTGTGGATGCCAGGCATACCCCAATGGAAGTCCTGGGATTGCCTATCCTTTGTCTACCTACTGGCAAAGAAGCTGGGTTCTGTAGTTCTGGGTTCTGCATCTCCCTCCACAGGCCTGGTGAATGGGAACATTTGCTGAGGTCAAGCTCCTATGTCAGAGGAAAAGTACATGGCATCCTCAGAAGGGAATAAAGAAAAGGCTGGTAAAGCTGGTCTTCCCTGGAGGCTCTGGAGACCCAGGGGGAGTGATTATGGGGACAGGCAAGAGACAAAGCTGGAGGAGCTCCAACTAGCGGGGTCAAGATACATTTATCTGCCATTAGAGCCCCGGGAGCTCCACCAAGACTCCTGCTGCTCCCAAAGGGACTGGAGTTCATCAGAAGAGGTCTCAGTCTAGAGGAGCAAGGAGGACTCCTAGCATGGTCTGGTCTCCTAAGCCTTTCCAAGGATCTGGCTACACATTTACCTACTAGAAGCCCTATAAATTCCAGATATAAAGTCAGGATTGCCTTGATTGTAAGTATGATCACACAGTGCCCTGACTTACAGCTCTGGTTTTTAAAAGGATGTTAAACAGTGCCAAGAGAACAGAGAGAAGATAGAAAAGAGAAGGACCTGAGATGCACCTAGCAGGGCAACAACTTCTCTCAGTCCTGCCATCATTTTCTTTCACATAAAGCCAAAGCAAGGCCTTGGGCCCAGGGTTCTCTCTTAAGACTACCTGTACCAGCGAGGGGATACTTGGGGCTGCTTAGAGACAGGGTACCAGGGTACCAAACTAGCTTCACTTCTACCTGTTCAGCCCTCCTGAGCAAAGTAGAGGGTTGTACAGGAAAAAGCCTGCCAGAGTAAGAGTCCAGGAGTTAACTAGCTTTTATTTCCTATAGGCAAGGTACTGATCAAGGAGAAGGAAAGCGGTACAAATGCCTGCAGCACGATGTCTCAGGAATCTACTCTGAATTCCTGACACGGGGAAGGTCTTTGGGATTTATGCCAAATTAAGGACAATTAATTTTCCTCCTTCAATTATCACGCCCTCAATGGCTGTCCTTGGCTCAGATCATCCCTTAGGCACTGCCACCAGAGCCTGAAACTAGCAAGTGTGAAGAGCTGTCCATAAAACAGCAGGACCCAAAAGCCTGGCCCCTCTGCCAACTAGATTTCTAGGCAATGTAGGAAGACTGGGCTTCTGCCACTTCCAGAAGGGGGTGGGTGTCTCACAGGACTCTAGCCCCTCAGAGGTGAGGTGACCTGCTGTCAACTCTCCTACCTAGAGGCCTCCAGCACATCCAAACCCTGCAAAGGCAGCAGTCTTTCCCTGATGCCTGTGGTGCGCCTGGAGCTGGGTGGAGAGTAATCAGTACCATTCAGGGGTGAGAACTGGATAGACCTAATTCCTCAGGCTGATGTCACTCCAAACCTATCAACAACTGAGAAAACTGAGGCCCAGATACAAAGGATATAAGGTTCCCTGCATGAAGCATTTACCACATCACAAGTACTATGCTTAAAATGCTTTACAAAATGATTTAATCTTTATCAAACAGATATGAGGTATATGAGGAAATGGGGACTTGGAGAAAGCTAGAAACCTGCCCAAGGTCACTCTGTTAAACTAGAGGTGGAGCTTGGATGAAAGCAGGTGGGCAGGGTCAGGGGAGAGAGGTGAAGGGCATTCTTTTTTTTTTTTTTTTGTCAGTCGTGGGGCTTGAACTCTGGGCTTGGGCGCTGTCCATGCACTCTTCAGCTCAAGGCAAGCGCTCTACCACTTGAAGCACAGCACCACTTCCGGTTTTCTAGTGGTTTATTGGAGATAAGAGTCTCACGGAAGGGCTGAGAAGGTGGCTCAGTGGTAGAGCGCTTGCCTTGCATGCCTGAGGCCCTGGGTTCGATTCCTCAACACCACATAAGCAAAAAGAAAAAAGTCGGAAGTGGTGCTGTGGCTCAAGTGGTAGGGTGCTAGCCTTGAGCTGAAGAGCTGAGGGACAACGCCCAGGCCCAGAGTTCAGGCCCCACGACCGGACCCCCCCCTCAAAAAAAGTCTCATGGAGTTTCCTGCATGAGCTGGGCTGGCTTTGAACCATGATCTTCAGATCTCAGCCTCCCGAGTAGCTAGGATCACAGGCGTGAGCCACCAGCACCCAGCTGCAGGGCATTTTTGAGGGAACCAAATCCCACCATGACACTAAGCCCAGAGCTAGTTCCCAGACTCCACTGCAAACCTCCTGCACACAAATGGCTTTTCCAGCAGAGAGAGCTACAGTGCTCCCCATCCTAAATGTGGACACCCCCGACATGAACCCACATTCCAACAGGATGCACAGGTCCTACTGAAGCCCCTACACCAGCATCCTGTCTGCACAAGGTTTGCCTGTTCAGGAGAGCCCCGCCCCCCTCCAGGCCACCAGGTAACCATGGTGACAGCGGAGAGGCAGTGCGGAAGGGCCGAGCTGCCAGCTTGCTTGCGGCCTGGCTGGGCACCGCCCTTCCCGCCCCCCGTGGGCGGAGTGGCCAGCCCTCTCACAGACCCTAGCTCCCAGATCTGGGGAATCCTTCCCTAAGGCTTTCAGGATCCACCAATGGGGCACGGTCATCTCTGCCCAGGGCTGGGTGGGCACAGTTCGGAAGGCCCTCAAGCTGCCTCTGAAGACGCATGCCTGCCTTATCTGTCTCAGGCCAAGCCCTGGACACATGGACAAGTGTCCCTCAGAAAGAAAAGAAGCTCACTAGGGCTTTAGAACCCACCAGGAACCTACCTCTGGCCACTCATATAGTGTACACACTTCCCCTGCCCCACAGGGGCAGATATGCATGCATGAATGGCTTCTGCTCCCAACCCACTGAAGCTGGGAGACACGTTCCCTTCCCTGAAGAGTTTCTGCTGCCCCAGGGCACAAGGACAGGAGAGGGTATGTGTGCAAGTGGGAACTGTTGGGGAGTCTGAGGCTGAGGACCTGCAGCAATGGGGCTGATCAATCTACCACTCATCTGTTATCTTGGCTTGATGGGAGAGAGATTCAAATATAGGAGCATGGGAGGCAGAGAGCTTTGGTGGGGCTGCCTGAGCCAAGGCTGTGAGTAGAAGGGAGCAGCATGGGGGCTGGGGCATGTGTTCTGATAGATGAGGCCAGTGTGCAATGACTGAGGGGTGGGGGTGGGGGACTGCCGAGGCACCCTAGAGAGCACACACAGGTCTCTTTGTCCAGCTCAGTCTGTGCTGTCTAGGGCGGAGTCTGGACCAAGGGAGGGGGTTGCTCCAGGGAAGCTAACAGATGGAGGTGCCGACCCAACAGGGTCTGGGGGCAGGCAGTGCCGTCTGTCAGCATGACCTCCTCACCCGTGTTTACCCAGCTTCATGGTATCTCTATGAATGAAGGTACACACACTCATGCACAGGTGCAGGCTCCCTGGAGTGACAGCATCTGTAATCCTGACCCTCTTCCCTATGAGTGTGGGACCTGGCCTCATCCTATCTTAGAAACATGTTCCGCCAAGGACTCTGAGAAAGGTATGGAGAAAGAAACAGGTGCAAAAATAGAAACCTATGTGAGCATGTGGAGGGACATCTGCAGTGACAAGCACCTGTGGAAACAGACTCTCACTAGCAAATCCAGAGGTGGTATGGCAGACATATGAAAACACACATGTGGAGACATGTAGATTGAGATACATATGCTCAGACACATGTGTCTGGTGACACAGAGACAAAAACCAGGAGGAAACCTTGTGGGTGGCAGGGATGCCAGTTCCCTCTGGCCTTTAGGCATTCCTAGGAAGCCAAGACCACATCAGTCTGGTCCCTGGGTATCTATATCCCCACCTTACCTAGCAAGCAGAAGACCTCCCAGACCAACTTTCACTTGAGAGCCCAGCTCCAACCCTAAGCTTCTAGGCAGTAAGGAGGGCCTGGGGAGCCTTGGGCCCATCTCCCTTCACAGTTTTCAGTCTCGATTTTCAGCTGTTTTTTCCAAGAGAAAACTCCCACCTCTTCCAGCACTCAGATTTCATCAAACTTGGCATCTTAAAAGCCTGTTTTGTTTTTGAATCTGAGCTGTTTGGGGCCTGTCGGCAGCCACGGACTCCTCCTCTCAGTAATCCCCTCTCCCTCAGGCTTCCTTCCTGGTGTTCTATATCACCCTACTCAACCTGGCAGATGAGGCCTCCCTACCACACATACCCTGTGAGCCCAGGGGCTTCCCTCTGGTCATATAATGGCTCACACTGGACCCTCCTCTGGAGTTCCCCTTCTTCAGTCCTGCTGCAGGGAAATTCTTTTCATCCATTTACCCCCTAGGTTCAGGCCCTGCTCTGTCACTCCAGACCACTGACAGCCTCCCACTCACTCCTCAGCCCCCTGTAGCCCTGCTGCCACCCCCATTGCCTCCCACAGAATGCTCAACAAGGTCAACGACTCTAGAGATCTAAATCCAGAGAACACTTCCCTTTGCTCTTCTTGCCTGGCCTCTCTCTTCCTCCTTCACATACTTTTCCAAGGCTTCACAATTGGCTTTTGGCTTCCCTCCTATCGCTCAGGAATTCTCCCAACATGCAGAGTTAGTTGGTTTCTGCAGCTCCTTCTCCTATCTTGGCTCTGGCTCCCTGAGATTTGTCACTTCTTGGCCCTCTCAATTTCATCTCTAGATGTCTCTTGAGAGTGCCAGGCAAACTCATACCAGGCCTCCTTGATATCCTTGTCCAGATGCCTGTGCAACTCTGTTTCAAGATTTGAATTGGACTCAACTTGCCCTCTCAGTCCTGGGTCTCCTCCAGTATTTGAAATTTAGAAAATGGCATAGCTGTCTACTCAGCCTTGGAGCCAAGAACCCAGGCAGCCCCTACCATCTCTCTGATATCACAGGAGCTAGAATGGCTTCTATGTTCCTAACCTGCTGGTGGTTCTAATTCCCATCCCCTTCTCTCTTCTACCCATATTCAGGTTCAGGTCAATGCCAGCTCCCACCTGAGCTGTACTGATCTTTCACTGCTATCATAACCTGGTTTTATCCTAACTTTTTTTTTTTTTGGGGGGGGAAGGCATGGGATCCAGATACACTCATATCACTTTTTACTTTAGGTATTTTCCAGGAAGGGCCTCATGTTTTTATGCCTGGGCCTACCTGGACCTCAACCCTCCTACTTTGGCTTACAGTGTAGCTAGGATGATAGGTGTACATGACAACATCTAGAAAGTTTTGTTGAAATAGGGTCTCCCTAACTTCCTGCTATGGCTGGTCTGGAATAGTGATATTCCTAATTTCCATAGTTGATAGCCCAATTGTATTCTACTGCACGCTCTATCCACAGTGATTTCTCTAATTCATAAATTTAGTCATGTTGTTCCCTTAAAAATCCTGTCTACAGGAAAACAACAGCAGCAGCAACAAAAAAGCCTCTCTCCTCTGGCAAGGGAGGGGGCACCAAAGTTGGAGAATATTTACATGCAAGGGTATTTAAAAAACTTGGGTCAGGTGCTAGTGGTTCACACCTGTAATCCTAGCTACCCAAGAGGCTGAGATCTGAAGATTGATGTTCAAAGCCAGCATGGGCAGGAAAGTCTGTGAGACTCTTATTTCCAATTAGCCACTAAACAGCCAGAAGTAGAGCTGTGGCTCAAGTGGTAGAGCACTAGCCTTGAGCACAAAAGCTTAGGGACAGTGCCCAGAACCTAAGTTCAAGCCACAGGAGAGGCTTTAAAAAACAAACAAACAAACCTCAACCCTTAAACAAACCAAAAAACCCTCCAACTAACTTGGAGAGCTGTTTCCAGATCTGCTGGCCCCACTGTCGTTTTAAGTTTGGAGAGAGGAGCGTAAGCAAGGCACATAATAGGCCTAGACAGAAACTGGGCCTTGCAAGGGTTGGATGGGGAGGACGGGGAGGCCTGGGAGGGCAGGCAGGGCCCAGGGCAGGTATTGTCTTCACACCTCACAGACGAAACAGCAGTTCCACATCAGGGGAGTCTATTTAGGCCCTTGAAGATGATCATTACTAGAAAAAAATGGAGGATGCAGGGACTGAGAAACCCAAGGTCTGATCTTCAAGACCCCCAGGCAGCGTTGACCTATCTGGCCTCTCTCACACTCCCAGAACTTCATGTCTGCATGGTCCTGAAATCCTCTGTGGTCATAGAGGACAGAAGAACAGGTCACAGTCATAGCCACTAGACAGGGGAATGCCCACACTTCAGTTGTCAGGACAGAGGGGGTAGTCTAGGTTTCAAGTTCTAGGACCTTTTTTGTCTATGGTAGCTCTCTTCACCTATCAGTCAGTCAGGCCTGGGCCAAGACACTCTACTGTGGGTGGAGGGAACAGACAGGCCTAGGTAAGATGACTCCCTTGGAACACACCCATCCGGCACAGTCCAGGGGATAGGGACATATGTTGTTTTATTGGACATCTGTCTCTTAGGGCTGTTCCTAAAAGGAACTGAGTGAGGAGGGAGTGTTGTTTCAAGAGGCCTTCATCACCCAGGTCCTAGAATTACTGTAGAACCTGGACGTCCAAGCCTAGTGCCCCACCCTGGCCTCTGGTGCACACAACTGCCAGTCACTCCTCCCATAACCTTCCCCAAGTAGGCAACGGCAAGCACTCCATGCAGACAGCTATACTCCTGTAATATGGTCCTGTACTCCTGGTGTGATCTTGATCAGTTAGAAAATACCAAGGTTAGATGGGAACAGGCAGAGTGGAGCCTAGATTTGGTATAGGGAGGACAAATGAAGAGAGGGTTCTGATATCTCCCTCTTGGCTTGACTAGACAGGAATTGCTAAGGCGCCACTGTAGACGCTGACCACACTTTAATACCTGTTTGCCTGTGGCCCCTTGTCTATCCCTGTCCAGCTTTCCTGGCCGACCAACAGATACAAACAGGGATATTGAAGGTCTGAGACACTGAGCCTGGACATACACCTCTAACCTCCACCAGCACATTCAGCTCAGGCCGCTGACCCCCTTTTGCTGTCCACACAGCTTGTAAGGTACATACTGCCTATGACCCACTCACACTTTACACTTATGTGTGTGCACCTTTACATCCCTCTGTGGTGCATACTGCCTGAGGAATGCACATGCACAGAGCCTGCTTCACACCCACACCCATACATTTCACACGTGGCACACTGTCTCACAAGTGGCACACAGAATAGCCACACCACACAGAGCACATTATTTGCTGTGGCCATGACAAGACAAATGTTGTCACCTGCACTTGGAACCAGGGCCCCAGGACAAGTGAGAACAGCTCATCCCAGCTCCACAGCCTCTTTTCTTTCCTCCTCGCTCTCTCTCTTTTCCTTTTCCTCTTCCTCCTCTTCCTCCTCCTTTTCTTCCTTCATCGGTGTCCATTTCAGAACCTACTCAGTTACTAGGACAGAGTCCACATCCCTGGCTTGCCTTCTCTTGGAGCTTTTCTTGACTACAGTTCTGCCTGGCCTAGACCCCACTGCCCCTGGCAAATCCATGACCTTCAGATGTGAGCTGAAGACCCTCCCTACCCCCACATCTTAGAAGGAAAGGCCCAGAAGAAAGGCCTGTGTCCCTTCCCCCAACCCCCTCCCTCATGAGGGAAAATGTCAGATTCTCTGTCTCAGTGGCAGCAGCAGGCGGGTTGGAGGGGGAGTGATTCAGCCGCCGCCTCAAGAGTGCAGAGCGAGAAGAGCTTTTCCTGCCATTACTCGGCGAGGGAGAGGCTGGCGCGCTAATGGCTTCAATTACCACTCAGACAGGAACGCTGGGCGGCGGGGCCCTGTGCTAGCCCAGTCACAGCCCAGGACAGGCTCAGCCCCAGCCAGCTTGTGCTGAGTACCCCTGGTCTGTATCTCACCCCCCTCCTCCAACCCCACTCCCAGGATGGTAAGGCACAGGACTGGCCATCCCCATCCCAGAATGGCCACCTGGGGCTCACCAATCCACAGTGGAAATGGCAGTCCTGCTCTGGAGCACAGTGCAGAGAACATGAGAGACCTGGCATGGCAATGTCCCCAGGGGCAATAGTGGGAGTAGCCTAAGAGAAGGGAGCTGGTGTGAGGAGCACTAGGCCTAGAATGGAACAAAGCAAGCAGAGGATACTGGATGCACTTACAGAGCAGGGATTCCTTTTGGGGAGGTGCACAGAACCGGCTCCTGAACAAGGGAAACCCCAAGCAGCCCCTCAGCCACAGTCCTCAAGTACCTAGCTCATGGTGAGCAGGCACACACACCTAAATGCTTTGAGGAGCACATGCCCAGTGTGATTTGGGTAGGAGACTCACCCTTATTTCTCAGCCCCCAAAGAGCTTTATCTTCCCCCACTCCTTGGACCCTACAGGGGCTTCCTGCCAATAATGATCCTGGCTGTCCCCTGACCCTACCCCAATGCTATCCTTTTATCCAGTTCCTGGCACCTCAGCTTTCCTGCCTCCTAGGAGGAAGGGTTAGAGCGGGTGGTCCCTTGACCTGGTCTGGCCCTCAGGAACTCCTTTATGCCAAACCCAAAGCTGGTCAAAGTTACACATACCAATATGACAGGACAGCATTTTGTGCTGCAGGTGCTGTGTTTCAGCAGCCGGAGGATCTCACTCAGGCCCACAGTTCCCCTGCTCCAGGAGAGCAGAAACAGGGCAGAGACCCAGCCCACACTCTCCCAGCCTTATGGGATACCTACCACAACCCAGAGGCACACACATATAGACCCAATCCTTGGGCTGGGGATATAGCTCAGTGGTATGACAGCTCAACTCAATTTGACTCTGGGTTCCATCTCAGTACCACATGAAAACAAACAAAAAACATAAACCCCAAGTTCTGAGAAAAACTCTTGACCAGGAAGGCCATTCCTAATGGAGACTCTGCAAGTCTGAATAACTAGCCTCCTCCCCTCACATTCTTGATGACCACCCTCATCCTCCTCAGTCCTTTAAAATATAAAGCTCACAGGGCAGTGGTGGAGGGAGAAAGGCTCCTCAGCCAGAGAAGCTGGACTTAATGACTTGCAGTGAGTTCTCTTTCAATGCTACCAAGGAGTCCCTGCTTACCAACCTGAGAACCCCAGAAAATTACCCTCCAGGACAGAAGCCATAGTTCTAGCCCTTTGGCCACTATCCAAATGCCAGGACAGGGATGATAACTCCCTGCTGGAGCAGATACCAACAGCAGGGAGACAGTGCAGAAATACTTTCCTCCAGGTCACAGGGGGGGAAATCAAGGTTGGAGGTGGCAGAGATGAGCTTCAGCAATCAGCATCTAGCCAGGGCCAGTCCTCAGGTCCCCTCCTCCAAAGATTCCCTCCAAACAGGGTAGATCATGAGGATAGACCAGGTAGTATGAAAGCCAAGGATCATCAGATAAAGTGGCTAACCCTTAGAATGTACAACTTCTAGTTCAACAGCAGCTACCACTCAAACTAGACTTCTGGGAAACACTTAACTGCATTGATTTTAATACTCCAAACCAGCTTGCATACCAACTACTATATCCCAGGTTATAGGTGGAACAAATGAGGCTCTGAGGCAGAGTCACTGGTCCAAAGTCACACAGTGTGTAAGTGGTCCAGAGTTCACCTTCACCATTGTCCTCTATGCCCCTGCTTAGCTGGAATGTCTATGGAAGCTTGCTAGAACCCACTGATTCACACAAGACATACAGATCCAAGACTTACTGAATGTATGTGTGAACACATAAAACCACAGCATAAAACGGCCAATGTAAAAAGATGTTCAACTGTTTTTGTAATCAAAGAAATGCAAATTAACTTGGGATGTCATTCTTTGCCCATTAACTTGGCAAAGACATTTTATAATGGTAATTTCTACTGCTGGTGAGGATGTGCAGAAAAGAGGCCCTCTTATGCCCTTGCATGGCAGAAATATAAACTGATATAATCTTATAGAAATATTGAAGACATAAAAATGCACATGCCCTTTGACTTAGCAATTCCACTCCATAAATGTAGAATAAGGAAATGATCAGCAAAGTGAATACATCTATCTCCAAGGACACGTATGGCACTGTACTTAGAAAAGCAAAACATTGGGAACAACATATGTGTCTAACAATAAAGAAATTAGGATACTTCTATGTGACAGCAATTCATAGCTATTAAAAATAATAATGCAAGCTCAGCACTCCTAGCAACTCAGGAGGCTGAGATCTGAGGACAGTTACAAGCCAGCCCACGCAAGAAGGTCTGAGAGACTCTTTATCTCCAGTTAACCACCAGGAAACCAGAAGTGGAGCTGTGGCTCAAAGTGGTACAGTGCTAGCCCTAAGCAAAAGAGTTCAGGGACAGAGCCCAGGCCCCAAGTTCAAACCCCATGACTGATAACAACAACAAAAGATGCAGAAGAATATTTAATGGCAAGGAAATGTTCAAATACGATTGGACTTTTGTTTATTACCAGTACTAGTTTGAACTCAGGGACTATATTTAGCTTGCTTGCTCAGCTGGTACTCTACCACTTGAGCTGTGGGTCTTAGTCCAGTTTTTTTCTAGTTATTGTGGAGATAAGTTTTGTAGAGTTTTCTGCCTGGGTTAGCTTTGAACTGTGATTCTTTGATCTCAGCTTCCTGAATAGCTAAAATTATAGTGGTGAACCAGAAGTACCAGGTATACATGTACACACACACAGAGTGCAAAGGGGCTTGGGATATAGTTCACTGGTAGAATGCTTGCTTAGCATATATGAGGCCCTGGGTTTAATCTTCAGCACCACAAAATAAAACAAAACAAAAAACAAAAACAAAACAGTCCACAAATCAATGGACAGTATCTGATTTCTTTTCTGTCTTTATAGCTGCAAGCAACACACACACACACACACACACACACACACACACACACGGAAATAACCAGTACTGGTAGAAGTAGGATAATCAGTGATTTTTATTCCTATATAGTATTCTACACTTTTCAGATTTTTAACTGAGAACAGGTATTGGTATTGCATTTAAATCAACAATCAATGCTATACTTTGAAAACACATTCAAACTGATGTATCTGTTGCATCTCCCCACCCCTGTGTCTTTCTATGCCCCCAGAAGTGTTCATTTTTTAATTTGATATCATGAGCTCTTCCTTTCAACCTCCAGAAACATGCAGAATTGTTTTCAGACCTTCTGTCTGTGCCTTCCACATCCCTGACACCTGCCCACTAAAAAACCCAAACTAAACCATTTGGAGCTCATTCTACCTTGCCTGCCTGTGAGCTTCAGCACATACTTGGACACCAATTGACCCCTAGATTCTCTTCCTCTACTTTTGAGACCTGGCTCACACAGTAAGAGCTCCCTCCTCTTCTTCCTCTTCTCATCAGCCCTCTGAGAATTTTCTCACTAGATGCTGCTCAATTTGAGGATAGAACCTGGTGAGATGACTTTCTGGACTTTAGTCAGTCCAGAGAATGCTTATGAATGAAGATTTGCCAAGTGAAAAACACACTAAAATTCACATTCAGAGCCATAGCCCCAACCTGGGACCTTTGCTCAGAGGAACAACAGAAACACACCCAAAACCTACAGCCAGACTCTACATGAAAATTTCACCCAGTGCCACCGCCACATACACTAAGGGATACAGGTGTAGCTCTATTTGTCACGTCTGACCCAGACCCCACCAGAGCAATGACCTGGCCTAGCAGAAAGACACAACGGCATCTAGCCCACAGCTAGCCTCAGCTCAAGCCAGCAATCTAGGCATTTGAAACAGACTTATCCATCTCCAAATGGCCAGTTATTTCAAGCATACAAGCCCATGGCAAGGCCAGAGCCAGCTGGCTTTCTCCACAGCAGTCTACCCACCACCATGCCATGCCCCTCCTGGCACATACCTTCAAGCACTGAGAGCTTGGCACTTGTGTTGATCTCTCCCAGGCTATTGGTAGCTGTGCACTCATAGATGGCTTCGTCTCGTTGTACGCGCAATGGCTGTATCCTCAGCACTGACCCTGCTCCATCATCAAACTCAATTACCTGTCAGAGAACAGATATGTGGTCACAGCCTAGTGGGGACCTACTGAGGCCAATCTTTCTTTTACCTCCCAAACAGGATCAGGTGCAGGACTGGAAGAGTAGGCCAACCCTGCAACCTGCCTGGCCCCTCTGCCCAAGGACATACCTCAAAGCGCTGGGAGCTGACTTTCTTCCCCTTCTTCATCCATGTGATCCGTGGCTTGGGTTCCCCTGAGGCTTGGCATACAAAGGAAGCCACTCCTCCGGACAGCCCAGTCTGATCCTCTGGGACCTTAACAAAGACAGGTTTGCCTGAAAGAGATATAGACATGTTAACACAGAATGGCCAGAATGGCCAACACTACAGGTGACAGTTGGAGGGAGGGGCAAGAAAGATTTAAGAGATAATAGTAATGATCTCTAACCTTTATGTAAGACTTCATATGTGTCAGGTGCTGTTCAAAGAGCTAAATGTTTATTAACTCTTTAACACCTATGAGGTGGTCAAGGCACATGGAGGATAAGGGATTTGCCCTACATGACACAGCCAGTAAGGGGTAGAGTATAACCTGAACCCCAGCACCAGGAGCAAAGGTTTGTTTCTTTTGTCAGTTTCCCACCCTAGTCATTCCAATCTCCAGGACAAAGCATGCCATAGAACTAGCTGCTCTCTGGGAAGAGCCCTTCCCTCTAGCTTTCCATTTCCATAATAGCACTCCATCTACCCCAGACTTGAGCCAGAAACTGTAACTCCTCTTTCCTCAGCCCCAACATACTAGCAGTCCCAAAGGACTAGACATTCCAGCTCCTAAGTATCTCTGGACTTCTTCCCAGGTGAATGCTTTCCGGTAATGGGCCCCTCCCTACTCCTTCCCCCTGGCTTGATGGTTGCTTTTGCTGTTCCTTGAATTCTTCCTTCAGAAGGCAAGGGAAGGGGGAAAAGAGAGGGGCTCAGGCACTGTCCTGACACATCTATGGCACTCTGGTATTCACATCAGGGCCCACCCACAGCCCCTATCCCTATGAATCCCACCATCCAGGGTCATAAGCCAAACTTGGTCATTAAGACGTGGCAATGCCTCGTTAATCCTGACAGCAGATCTATTTCCAATTAATCAGACCAATGAACAGCTACTAGAAGGGCTAATGCTCTGAGAAATGACCTTTTAGACCACCTGCTTAGTACCCAAGATATCTCAGGCCCAGGCCAGGCCTGATGCTAAGCATACACTCTGCACCAGGTACTTTTATCTTATTTACTTATTTACTTAGTTTTTCATCATTATTATTTCCAGTTTACAGTCTGAGAGGTCAAATCACTTGCCCAAGGTCATACATTCAGGTCTTGAATTCAGGCCTTCTAAGAGTCCAAAATAACAAGCACAAAACAGTTCATGGGGGACTGCTGGGGACTAATCAAGAGCAGGTCCAAGCCAGGCACCGGTGGCTCTTAACTGTAATCCTAGGTACTCAGGAGGCTGAGCTCTGAGCACCATGGTTCACAGCCAGCCCAGGCAGGAAAATTTGTGAGATTCTTATCTCCAATAAACCACCAAAAAATCAGAAGTGGTGCTGTGGCTCAAGTGGTAGCTCACCTTGAGCTACGTTGAAGAGCTTAGGGACAGTGCCAAGGCCCAGAGTTCAAGCCCCATGACTGACAAAAAAACAAAAACAAAAAAAGAACAGACCTCTTGGAGTTGTAGAGGAAAAAGTCAAACCTAAGAGGCAGTAAAGTGAGCAGAAGTGACGAAGTGGAAAGGAAGCACAGCAGACTGTAAGGAAGACTGGCTGTGATGGAAATAAAGATAGTAGCTGGAGTAAATGATGTTGGAAGGTTGTAATTCTTGTGTTGTTGTTTTTTTTCAGGACATAATACCTTGAGTTTTCATCAAAGACAGCCATCACTCATTAATATCACCATTCCACAAAGGTAAATTATCACCTGAATTTTAGAATCCAGGAAATGAAGGTTCAAAGGATGAAAAGATCAATTAGGTGAAGTGTCCAAATATTCAGCTCATTTTGTAACCTTGTGGCCTCCTGGAGGAGGGAAACTTGGGACCCATATTTTCTGTTCTTGGGAGTTGTAGAGGGGTAAGAGCAGTTAGCTCAGAGGAGCCAGAGAAGCCAGAACAGAGTGTTGGGCCAGAAGGTTATGGGGATGACACCTCCATTTGAATCTCTTTTCTCCCTTTAAGGGAGGCTTGGGATTATCTCAATGCGCACAGATCTGTAGTCTGTCACTGCTTTCTGCTCCTCTGAGATTGCTCTTTTCAGATAGGATACCTCATGCCCACTGGAACAATCCCTTACTTCCCACCCCTCCACCGGAGGACCTCCTGACAGCAGCTCCCAGCTCTCTATCTCTACTCTCACCACCTTCAATCCAGACACCATCTCCCTGTTCAGGACAACCCACAAGCTGGTGTCCCTCCTTCCCTTCTCATCCTACCCCACCTCCTCTATTCTCCGTTCAGCAGCCATAAGACAGCATTCCCTGATCAAATCTCTTCAAAAAGCCTCCCACTGCTCTCAAAACACTATCACTGCAGACAAAACCCTGCCAGGGCTGACCCAGCCACTCTCTCCAGAGTCCTGGCTTTGGAGCCCTGAATAAACAATGTTCTCCATAGCCTCAGGGCCTTTACATATGTTGCTCCTTCTACTGAGAACCTCTCAGACCACCCACTCTACCCACAATCTCCTAATAACCTTTCCAGTCTCAGTTCAAACATGATCAACCAGCCCTGCCCCCTATCCGCTCACTCCCAGTTCCTGGTTTTAGGCTCTGCCTCCTGCCCATTGTTTATACCTGAGTGTGAAGTTATAACTTTTGGTTGTGTACCTGTGAGGCTATTACTTTTTCTACATTTTTGTTTAATAGTGCTTCCCAAAGAGAACATAACCCTGGGCAGATTTTGAGCCTGTCCAGTTTCCTGCCCTGTTCCAGTGTCTGACCCAGCTCCTGGCACACTGGGGTGTAGAATGAAGGAAAAAATGAACAGAGAAAGGAATGTGTAAGGCAGGTGGAGACTGGGCCCCTCACAAACACCTTCCCTCTCAGCAAGGGAGAAACTCCAGGAAAAAAGTCCCCCTCCAACTCCTGCCTCAACGTGTCTACACCGAAACCAGAGGCAGCAACCTGCAGAACCGGAATGGCTGGGAGTACACTGGGGGGCAGGGCGAGGAGGGGCCTCCTTGCCAAACAAAGAGCAAAGAAGCTGGGGAGGGGAGCCAGGTAGAGTCGGGAGCAGCCAGGAGGGACAAGCCTGAGAGCTGAGTGGAGGCTGGACGGTGCCCAAGGCCTGGGGCCATTGAGAAGGCAGAACTACTCCCCTCCCTTGGAGCTGGCGAGGAGCCAGCGCCTGGCCCCACTCACTGCCCTGGGCCAGACTGGCAGGGCTGCCCAGTCCTACGCAGCTCAGGGCTCTTTGGTAGGCTGCCTTGCTTCCCTCCAACCTACCTCCTCAACCCCAGACCCTCACACAACACCAGAGCCAAACCCCAGTTCCTCCTTATATCAGACCCCATCAAGCTCTTGACTTTTCTGTTCATCATGGGAGCCCACTGTTTCTTACCTACAAACCTGTCCTCACATAATCTTTTTTCCCTTCTCAAAGATGCTCCCTCTAACCTTCCAGCCCCCACCTTCTATCTCTTCCAGCACTTTTGAGCACTTTTTGAGCACTTGTTGAGAACAAAACATAAGCTATGATAGACTTAGCCCTATCAGTTTCCTCCTTGCCTTTGGTATGATTTGCTCTCTGGTGACTGGTCCCACTCAAGAGGCTGTAGAAGCCTGCTTTCTGTGCCATGATTAGACTGAGCATCCCAGCACAGATAGCATCCCAGCATTGATCACACCCCAGATGCTCATGCACAAGGACAAACTCTGTGACCACTCCTGCTCTGAGCCTGATACACAGCTGGTCAGAATACACCTTCTGAATTTGTGTCAATAGGGTGCCAGCTGAACATACTGTGCTGCCCAGCCTGACAACTCACCAGTGTGTCTCCCCTCCCCGCCACACAGGGTCATGGGCAGCACAGAACCTTGGGCTCCAAAGGTATACACTGACGTATTCTCAAGAGCAAGCCTCAAACCCTGCAGATTGGGATAAAGGGACCTGGTGGGAGGTAATGATTTAAGAAAGGAACTGGCCTGGGCTAAAGGAGGCATAACCTCCAGGGAGATTCCAGGGACAGCCAAGCTGGGCTACCTCCAAGGCTCCTCCACAGGGAGACTGACTGCTATTTTATGCCTTCTCTGAGGAACACATCCACACATGCACATAAACAGCAGAGTGAAACAGAGGGCAGACACACAGTGAAGGACAGACAGAAGGCAAGGGCAGAAAGAGCTCCTGGAGAGGCGATTTCCCAGGCTCTGAACTGCCTAATAAGCTAGGGACTCATTTATGAGCTCCTGTGACTGCCCCACTCCCCTCTAGGGCTCAAAGACAACCCTAGTTCCAAATCACTCCTGAACTCTTGGAGCCCAGTCATTGGCCTCCAATAGGGGGAGCATTTACTAGGTGCCAGGTGTCTTGGCCACATGACCTCAGTTAACCTTTCCCTATAGTAGTGATTAACTCTCTTGTGCAATAGGAAAACAGAGAGAGAAAGCATTCATACCGGAAGTTCCTGAGGGCAGAGTCTAGACTGGCCACCCATAAACACGAGGGAGAAAGCAATGCAGAACCTGTGTACAACACCCAGACATGTTCCAGCTTCAGGGGCTCAAAAGGAAGGCAAATGGTAGAAATGCACACACAATTGGCTCCTCAGGCCCTGGCCTTCTGTATCTTCAGCATCTGCCCACCCCTCTAGCCACCAGGTATCCTGTTCTGAGCTTTAATGAGTCCAAGTAACTGGGCCATACCAACTCACATCTGGTCCTGAGGCCCTGTCTCTGTTCCATGTTGTATGTGGGACTCGCTATGGATTTCCCATGGGCTCAGAAGCCCAGAGACCATCTTTCCTCCTTCCAGTCTCACCCCATTATGCAATATCCCTTACCACTACCCTTGGTTTTCTCTTCCAGGAAGCCTCCCAACACCTGTTCCAAGATCACTGCCCACTGCCTATGTCAACACTGCCCAAACTTGCACCCACATTGTTGCATTGTCTACTTGAAGTTCTGTGCCCCTACATGATTGTTACTATCCTATGATAGGCCTGCATAGATTCTTCCCATCCTGGCTCAGAACCACATCTGGCCTCACAGGTCTCTCCTCCTGAGAAGCCACAAGGTCCTGGGCTGGGGAGATGGATGAGAGGAATCCATCCTCACAGGCTTGCCCAGGTTTAAGTGCTTGTCCAGGTTTCAACTGGAGCTGAGTAGGCATTGATGCTGGGCTTCCAGGCTAACTCTTGGCAGCTACTTCTCCAGCTAGCTTCCCTCCACTTCCCTCCAAGGCCAGGGCCCCCATTCATTTGTCTCGTTAAGAGGCCTATAGAAACACATTTGTCCATTCCGCACTTTGCTGTTCTAGTCGTCAATTCTCTGGGGTGCCCGCCCTGCCTTCTATAGAAGCCTCTGCTGTGTCTGGCTGTTTGCCCCTAGTGAGGAGTCACCCAAACTCAGTTCTAGCCTGGCCATGGTGAAGATAGAGCCAAAAGTGAATGCAGCTTAAGGCAGGTTTTTTGCAGGGGAAAGCCTAATCCTGGGACCAGGTCACTCTGACCCCCAGTTGAGAATCCTGTCCCATAGTTCTAAGTGTGGGAGAGAGTCCAGGTGACATCACTAGAACTTCCACCTTAGCAGAGGCAGGATCTCAGCTTCTTCAGCTGGTAACTACCTTTAAGACTTTGGTCCCTTGCTTCTGGTTACTAAGGAGCCAGCAGGGAGATTCCTGGAAATCTGCTTTAAAAACTGTCCCCCCACAAATGCCTATTGAAGTACAGGCCCACTCCATCTCTCTACTTACCCACCAACCACACATTCTAGGTCCTGAGTTGGGCAACACCTGAACTTCCCTGACTCATAGTCAGTGGGGCAGAATGCTACAACTGTAGTATGTAACCAAGGACAGAAATAATAGAAATAAAGGCCTGGACACAGGCAGTAAGTAAGCCAACTCAGAGAAGTGAGTATGTGGAGGAAAACAAAAGAAAAGGTTGGCAAAGGTTCTGAACCCTGAAAACAGGGAGGGGAAAAGGAGTTAAACTGAGGAGTGACTCAGTGTAGTTTTTGTTTTGCAACAAGACTCTCATTGTAGAAAGGGGAATGAATTTGGAGGGGAGACCAGAAACAGGGAAGCTATCAGGAGGCTGCTGTGTGCTAAAGCCTAAGTAAGAGCTGAAGGTGGCTTGGATAAAGACAGTGGAAAGAAGTGGATACATTCTAAAGATACTCAGAAGGTAGAAATAACAGAATGTGCTGATGGGTTAGATGTAGAGTATGAGAGGAGGACCATGGTGATGCTATTCACTGGAAGAAAAGGAAGCAAAGCAGGTGGGGGCATACTGGAAATGAAGCAGGAAGGAAAGCAAGCTGCTTTCCCAGAACCCAGTTTCATAAAGCTCTAATACTAGTTGCATATCCTCTCTCTCTGCCTTCTCAGGCCCTGAGAATGTCTGGGTTGGGATAGGAGAGCAATGTTAGTCCTTCAATGTTCAAGGGATCCTAACCACCACTCAACAAGCCCATGTTTCTCGGCTGACGGCAGTCACACCCAGTGAGGTCTTCCAAACTGCCCGTCTAAGTACCAGCTCTCTCCCAGCAGCTCCAAGCAGGCCTGGAGGTCACTCCCAACTCCTTCACATTACTCCCTCCCCCTACAGCCTCTAACTAGATCCCAGCACTGCTCCTTGTCTAGCCTTCTCGTGGCCAGCAGCTCCCACTGCTCTTCATCCTCCCCTCTATAGAGGAATGTCAGCCCCTTACCCCTTCCCTTCTAGCTCCACTCAGGACCTAGCCTCTGAGGACAAAGGGCAGGGTGCTTCAGGGCCACCCCTCTCCAACATGGCTCCTGAATAATTAATGAGCCATTAGGAGAAAGAGCCCTGGTAGGGCAAGACTTTCGCCCAGAGACTTGGGGGTGGAAAGGACAACTATGGCCTGCTGACCCTTGAATCGGTCTTGGACGGCTTCTGGGCTCTGGACAGGCTGGGAACATCCCCTTCCCCCAGGGACCTCGACTCTGACCTTGCCCCTCCCCCTAGTCTGCAGATTGGTTGAGCCTACCCTGTGCTCCACCTCCCACCAGTAACCAAGCAGTGGTAACCATGGCGACGGGAGGGCTGTGGCCAGTCTACTGTAGTGCCAGGCTGGGGGAAGGGCAGCAGCAGGAAAGGGACCAAAGTTCAGAGTTGGACCTGGATAGGGGACAGATTGCTGTCCAACACACACACACACACCCAACACACACACACACACACACACACACAACACACACACACACACACCCAACACACACACACACACCCAACACACACACACACACCCAACACACACACACACCCAACACAACCAACACACACACACACACCCAACACACACACACACACACACACACACACACACACACACACACACGAGGAATTGGAATTCACCTTCCTGACAGCTAAGCAGCAGTCTTTTCCCACTTTCCATCACTTTCCAGGGATGAGAACCTGGCTGGTGAAGAGATGCCCCTGGCCTTGAAAGATTCCTAGTAAAAGGTGAAGGAAGGGGCTCAATATCCCCATAGTTGGATCCTGAGGGTGTAACCCAGGGGAAGCTGCTGAGCCCTCTCTGGACATTTGGCACCCCATTCACACATCCATGCACATTCTCTGGTCCTTGTACACACATCTACAATAAGGACACAGCACATGCCTGAGCATGTCACATAAAGACCACATGAATTCAGGACATGTCTTCCCAGCCCCATAAAACATAAAACATGCTTAGGCATGTCTTGCCCCATAGAGCCCAAGTGATACACAAGTACTCCACAGGTACTTATAGAAAGCAGTAAGGCTGAGTACTATGGGCACCCTGTTATTCCTGTAAGTAGTTCTGTCCTATCCCAAAGAACTGCTAGGAAGACTGTCCTTTCAACCTGAGAGATCTGCACCTTGAAGGGTTACTTACTGTCGCCGTGGACACCCACCACCAAACCAAGCATCATGAGTGTGGGCACAAGGGGCACCATCATCCTCCCTGGGGCTGGCTCTAGGGCCATCCAGGGCTCTTCAGTCAGCCACAGCCCAAGACAATGTACCTGGTAACAGAGAGAAAGGTAGAGCCAGTCAGTTGATATCCATCAGTATCCCTACTGCCCACCCCTGCTTTCTTCTAGTCTCCACTCATCCTCATGGTCCATCCAGACACTAGTTCAGCAAACTAGTATACAGGAGGCCTTCAGGCCATTCTCTAAACACCATCAGAAGAACAGTGAGCTACTGAGACCAGGGCATACAAGGATGATCCATCCTAATCTTGAGCTTCCAACTCACCCCATGAAGAGGCAAGGAAATGGGGTCTGAGACACACAGTCAGAGACACAGAGACTGAACCAACAAAAACAAGACACAGATAGGGATCAGCTAGGAGCTAGGCAGATCCACACAGGCCAGATACTCCAAAGTCTCTGGGGCATCCTGTTGCCCCCCTCTGCTCCTGAGCAGGGAGGGAGGCAAGAGGCCACACCTCCACACAATGAACACAGGTCCCAGAACACAGACTTGCTGGCAGCAGACAGATCAAGGTATCAAAGGATTGTAGCCAAAGCCACAACCCATCAGGGCTGGCCAAGACTGCTTTTGACAAGCTGCAACTGCCCTGCCTGGCCACCTTCATCCTACCCAATTCCCATGATGCCTTCCCATTCCAAAGAGAAACCACAGGGAAGCTTCAGTGGCCAGGAATGGAGGTGTTAGACCCTAGACTCAATCCCCATGACTCGTATTCCTTTGTCCCAAAAACCAGAAGAATATCAGAGAGAGGACAGTAAGGGACTGTGTCTGGAGGCCTTTGTTCACACGCTCCTGCATGAGTGCCCTCTCTACTCTGTAGACACCAGTATGAGACCTTCCTGTGACCACACAACATACTGAAAACATTGCCATCATTCCTCAATCCTAGTGGCAAGCTCCCAAGGGTCACTCTTCCACATCCTATGCCTAGGATCTGGGAGCTTCAGGCCATATGCAGCAGTGTCCACCATCTCTGCATACATCTTGCCAAGGGTGGGGAACTGGCACTTGGTCAGGACTTCATTAATACTCTAAAATTTCAACAAAGCATGATAGGAGTAAGTGGCAGTGACCATGGCTTGGGTACCCATAAACTCTGGTGGCGTCATGGTCAGACTCAGGTGCTTGCTGACCCATAATGCAAGAGAATTTGCAAGATTACAAGGCAGATAAACAGGAGAAGATAGGGATCTAAGATGGTTCTGGGCCTTCCTAGAACTTGAACCTTTATTTCAACAGGAGCAGTCAAAGGTCATGAGGTCAGAGATCAGTAGATGAGCAAAGGTGATAGAACAAGCACAGATGACTGTGAAGTGTGATAGAGGATAAACACAAAGAAAAAGGGAAGATGTCCCGTTCCTTAGGATTTTACTGAAACTTGCAGACAAGAACTGAGCCAGAAAAAGCAATTAAAGCTGAAAGGACATTGAGTATCCAGCCCCATCTGCACCAAGCTGGGGGTCCTGCTGAGTGATCACATAGCTGAGGTGGCTGAGTCCACAATGATGTCCTACACGGTCATGTCAGGATGGAGGTCCAGAACTGCTAAGACTGTGCTGGATTTGGTCATCATAGCACAGTGGTACTGCAGTGTAGCCAATAGTACAATCCAACTTGCCAGCAGACATCAGGTAATGAACTACCTAGCCAGGTTATCACGGAGGCACAGTGCCCTGATGCAATCATCCTTCAGCTGCAGAACAGATACCATAGGTACAAGTCAATAGTGTTGTACCAAAGGAGAGTTGTAAAGTGGCCTAGGACAGGTATCATGGAGTGTGACAATACAAAGTCAACAGTTTTTTCCAAGTACGTAACCCCCAGGGTAGCACCACAGGGATATAACCTCTTGTACAAATATCATGAGGGTACATCTCTCTGGTACAGACATAAAGGGATGAAGCTAAACAGAAAAGACATTATGAGGTACAAATGCACAGCACAGTCATGGTATGAAACCCAGCATAATTACCACAGAGGCTTAATCTCCTGTAGCTGCCTTGGTACAGCAATCATAGAACTTTAACTCCCAGGTGTAGACATTATAAAGTGTAGTGTCTGGCCCAGATATTATATGAGTATACACAGAGGGTACACACATATAACAGTATAACTGCCTGTTAAGGACAGTACACTACCAGAGAGGCATAACTCCCTGTCATAGACCCCATGGGTGTCAGGCCCTGCTATAGATATTAAAGGAGTACAAGGCTCTATCCAGTAGAGTCATCATGGACTATCACTAACAGAATAGACCAATCTTGGGTGAGATTCTGGCTACAGGGGTTAAGAGACCTGGATTGAGATACCCAGAACATTTTGTTCAGATCCACAATGTAGGACAGACAAAGGCAGAAAAATTGAAAACAAAGTCGTTTCCTTGTGGAAAAGCTTCTCCCAGTGGTCCATGGACACAGACAGGGACGTAGACACTCAAGAGATACAAAGAAATACAAGGACACACACACATGAACACCTTTTTAGGAACTACCCTGGCAACCACACAACTGTCTGAGCCAGGACATCTCCTAGTTAGTAGCTCTTGGCGTGAGCAAGCAGATCCTGCCTCTAGACTGCAGAGCATAGGGCCTGCCCCACATCAGGTGGTTCAGGCCACTCCCAGCTCTAGGGCCTCCTACAGCCAGAGGAGAGCAAAGCAACTCAAGAGTCCCCAAGCCTGGCCTCAGGGCTAGACCTTGGTTCTGCCCTCACCCCCCAGTCACAGGTCACCTGCTAAGAGAAGGCAGAGAGGAACAGGGAGACAGGACTACTGCTAGCTTTACATAACCACCCTATGAAAGAGTACTCAGAGCAGGGTGTCTACTTCACCAGCAAGGCTGGGTAAGTCTGGGCATTTGATGGCTCAGATTAAAAACAAGGCCCAAATACTTGGGCACTCAAGCTCATCTCTGAATTGCACTGTGGACCATCAGGTCTAACAAACTGACATACTTGAACAGGAAAACAATTACAGGCCATGTGATATTATCGAATATAATTGGATGCAATTTTTCTACATTCAAGATGGTTTTTAATACATCTTTTTTCTTTGCTACATCAGTGTAAATCTGCCAACTGCCCTTTTGTAGGAAGAACTGTCCTTTATTCTCAGATTTTGTCCTTGGTACTAAAATGTCCTTTCCTGTATGACATGATGGGGATAGCAGATAAACAGTTGCTACTTACAATGTCCTTACTTGGCAAAATAAAAAAAATTGCCAACCCTATGTCTGGCCTCAAGAACCTTTGGAAACTGAACCGGTTTGTGAAACCAAAGAGCCTGGGAAAAATAGGAAGCAGGCACCACACCAAGCCACAAGACCTGTACACCAACATCATGGAAAATGTGTGCTATACAGAAACATCACCTCCATGTGGACCACCCTAATCACCCCTGCCAAAACCAAAGAGAGACTGAGGGGCCAGGAAGGAGGGGTTCCTGGCTGAAAAACAGCTGGGATCATTCCGGAGGCCCCCTTATGAATATGCAAACACAGATTGATTTGTTTCCCTTGGGCATGAGTATTATTCGCAAATATTAATTAGTCTCCAAATACCACCTGTTCCTATTCCTCTCCTAACCCTTCTCCAGGCCAGGACCCTGGCTCCTAAAAGACCGGAACTCAGAATAGACCTAGGCAGAAGGAGTAACCCAGGGCCACATGGAGTAGCCAGCCAACATGAAAGGCCAGCACTTGGGCAGCAAAGCACATTGGGGAGGGAAAGCTGGGAGCTACTCTTCTAACCAGTGGCAGCAGCTAACCAAGCCCTTCTGTCATGTCCTGGACAGTTAACCACGCGGCACTGCAACAGCAGCCACGGAGGCGGAAACCGGCTTTGCTACACTCAGGAAGGGAAAACCAACATGTTTCCAACTCTCACCAAACCAGGAATAAATCACAGCCTCAGCCAAGACCCCAGCTTCAGGAAAGAGGAGGCTGGCAGAAAGGGGCTGAGATTGCCTTCTTTCTTCTAGCCAGGGGGCCAGAATCTGTAAGCAAAGCCAGGAACAACTCTCTCTCTCTCCCTCCCAGCTGTACAGAACCCCCATCCTCCTGTAGCCCTCAGCTACAAGGAGGGAGTGAGTGGAAGTGTTGAAGTCTCTGGGATGGCAGCCAAGGGCCTAGGAGGGGACTAGCTGGAAAGCATGAGATCAAAACAGACCAGTGGAGGTACCTTCCTACAATTACAACTCCTAAGCCTCCAGTCCCCTTCCTCTTGAGGTGTGGGGTCCTCTTGCATTAATGCGCACTAACTTTGCTGCCTCTAGGCCTCTGCCCTTGCTTTGTCTTTTCTGGGAAAGATGCCTTTCTCCTGGCTAGCCACTCACTCAGCCTTCAGAACTAGGCTCAAGTGACACATCAATGTAAATCTTTTCCATATGATCTTGCTCAGTTTTCTAGCTTTATATAGCATAGAGAAAGGCACAAGAGGTGATACAGACTAGTGGTTGCCAATCCAGGGTGACTGTTCCCCCATGAGATTAAATAATGCCTGGAGCTTTTTTTTGGTCGGTTGTGGGGCTTGAACTCTGGGCCCTGTCCCTCAGCCCTTCAGCTCAAGGCTAGTGTTCTACCACTTGAGCCACAGCACCACTTCCAGTTTTCTGAGCGGTTTTATTAGAGATAGTCTCATGGCCTTTCCTGCGCGGGCTGGCTTTGAACCATGATCCTCAGATCTCAGCCTTCTGAGTAGCTAGGATTATAGGTGTGAGCCACTGGTGCCTAGCGCCTGGAGCTATTTTTGATTGTCAAAGGCAAGGGTGAACAAGGGTGCTACTGGCATCTAGTAGGAAAAAATCTGCAACACTGTTAGTGCTTCTATAATAACAGGTCAATCACTAGCAAAAGGTCATCTGATCCAAAATATCAACAGCACTGATACTGAGAAACTCCACTGCTAGTTCAGCCTATACTCTGAAATGGCCCCAGCCCCAGAACCCAAGCCCTTAGAAACATTCTGGGCCACAAGCCCAAGGCAGCCACAATTTCTCCTCTTAGCTGGTTTCAGATCATCAGGACCTCAGAGCATCTTCCCCAGCCCCAAACCAACCTACCCTCCATAAGTTGGATCTGCAACATACAGAAACGTGCCATCACCAAGTGGCCTTCATAGAGGACAAAGGGATCCCCTTCTGGCAAACTTTCAGGCAGCCCAGACCATCATCTGATGAGCAGGTAAAGGGCATACTGTATTCCTACACCCACTTTCCTCACCTGACCTTTCCAACCTGAGGGTCCTGCGGACCCTCTACCGGAATCCAATGTTCATTTCCTCCTTGTCTAGGCCAGATCCATCTTTTCCATGGACTTCTTTGTCCAGTCATCCATTCAGAACTGTTCACTGCCCAAAGGCAAAGGTTCTGTCTTCAAGGTGTTCACAGAGAGTTAAGAGGCCCACCAAGCCCTTGGCTCAGGACCGTCTAGCCCCTCTTCATCCAAGGGTCCTAATCTTAGGGATCGCATCTCAATCTACTTAGTCATTCAAGCCAGCAAGTTTTCTTCAAATGTTCCCTTTCTCCATCCCATATATTCAACTCACCAGCAAGTCTGAATCTGCCTTGCCTCCATCCCAATCACCTCTGGCCTCTTTAGTGGGCTTCATTCCCTTCCAACCCGTCCTGAACTCAATCAATGGTGCGTCTAGTTTACAAAAATGCAAAATGTAGCCAGGCACTGGTGGCTCACACCTGTAATCATGGCTACTCAGGAATCTGAGCTCTGAGGATCATGGTTAGAAGTCAGCCTGGGAAGGAAAGTCTGTGAGACTCCAAGCTCCAAGCAACCACTGTGGCTCAAAGTGGTAGAACACTAGCCTTGAGAAAAAGAGAGCTCAGAGACACTGCCCAGGCACTGAATTCAAGCCCAGGATCAGCAACCCTCAACCAAAAAGCAAATGCAAAAATGTGTGTCATGGGCACCATATTTGCTGCTTGATCCCATAAAAGGAGTTCAAGCAAACGTTCTATGATTAAATGAGTGAATGGACAGTTAAACGGATAGAGGAAAGTGCAGATTTTGCTTCATCCCCAGGAAAAAGTTTATAGTCTTTAGCCTGGCAGCCAAGCTCATATAATGCTAACTTCAAACTCTCAACTTCATTCTTTGCAACTCAAGCCCACCTCTGTGGGCTTCTCTTGGAAAGCAGTGCTTCTCATAGAGACTCAGCAGCGGGAACTCTGTTCCTTGTACCACAATCTTTAGTTTGCAGCATCTTTTCAGAAGAAACAGTGAATGAAGAAGCAGACAGATCCTGGTGTAAGCCCCAGAATGTCACCCAGAAGCTTATTTCACACCTACAGCAGTTGATGAGTTGTGTATCATTCCCCACCCACCTCTGTCATCTATTCCAGCCAGAAACTCCTTGACACCTCCCTGCTTCATGCCCCATATTCACTCGGACTGTCTACTATACCTCCGTAAATAGCACTCAAATCCTTTCTTTCCCTCTTATCACTGTCTTCCTGGTAAAGGCTTCTACCACCTCTCAGCTATATGAATACAGGGCCATTCCATGCCCTTGTTGACTAGCCCTCCATGGATTTCCATGGGCCATGCATCAAAGCCAAGCTATTCAGCCTGGCACAGAAACTATCCTGCACCCTTGCTTCTGGTCATACTTTGGGGCACACTCACCGTGTTTCTGCCTGCTCACAGTCACTCCTGCTGAACAATCAGCTCTGAAGGCAGGGTATGGGGGTCTCCGCTCCTTGCTGGACAGAGAAGAAAAGATGAGAAAACAAGAATTTTATCACATCAGAATAGGAATTGACACAGATGTTTAACATTTGCTGGGGAAAGGGGGCTGCTGCAGGCAGGAGAGATAGGTTATAGAACTGGTGGTGTAGAATTTAGTAAAAATGCCAATTTTTTCAAATCACTCTTTCATTGATACTCCCTGAGCTCCTAGTATGTGCAAGGCATCCTTCCATATGGTTATAAACAACACAGAGCAAGTGTCTAACTTCAGTAGTAGAACTTGTGTCCACATTTCTCACTATAAACCTGGTGCTAAGTAGTCACTCAGCCTTTTACTGGCTGAGTGAATCCCACCTGCCCATGCTCTCCTCCTACTAGCCAGCTACTAGAACTTTCTCTTCTGATCCTCAAATGCACCATTTTATTTTTTGTCTCCCAGGCTTGCTTAACTGTGTGACCCTGTTGGAAATGGGCAACCCATGTTCTTGTAGTCCATTTGTATGCTTGTATCTCAACTCCAATGGCACTTTCTTACTTCTCATGATGTGCTGACCCTCATGCCTGGACCCTGCTTTGGAGCAATAACCACAAATGTATTTATTTACTTATACACTTACTGAGTCACTAACATAAGCTCAGTAAGAACCCAAGTCATGTTTGCCTAGCTTAGTTTCCTATTCTTAATGTCCAGCAGGGAACCTGGCACATAGTAGGTGTTCAGTCAATATGTATAGTTGAGTTGATAAATGCATGAATGAGTTAACAGAAAACAGATTGGAAAACACACCCCACATACATGCCAGTCTTCAAAGGAACTTCAAGAGCAATATTTATTTTTGACTTTCTGCTTCTCTATAATTTTTTAAATGAAGGTGTGTCCCTGCATGCCTCCTCCGCTGGCACACACAGTGCAACCAGAGCCCAGCCTTTCCATCCAGAATTATTACTGAACCCCTATTAGCATGGGCACCAGCAGGGTGAGGGAAAGGGTCAGTAACTCTCACATCATTTAATCACCATCTCAGCTCAGCTACTAGGCTCTAACAGTGCCCACTCAACTTTGTAGAAGGCTTCTCCTGGACCTCAACCCCACATGTAAAGACAGCCATCCCCTCCCATAGTCCTGCTACCAGGGCTCTTCCCAAAATGGACACACAGGTACACTGGTCACAGGGACTAGGAATATCATCACTAACCCAGGCACTGACCCTTATTACCAACTTAAGACCAAGCCCCCAGACCTGGGAATTATCTTAAGATTGCTAACTTTTGGCATGATGAGTGTGTGCGCACGTGCATTCACACACATGCATACACAGAGGTGTAGCATCTTCTCTGGCCACGGGTCATCCTGACAGACCTATGACAGGTCTCACCAAATCAATGCCATCCTTACCAACCCTGTCTTGACAGCTGCAGAGCAGCGGTACTGCTCCCCACAATGAAATAATGTTCTCATCCTGGCACTGGTGGCTCACCCCTGTAATTCTAGCAACTCAAGAGGCTGACAGCTGAAGATCGAGGTTGGACGTCAGCCCAGGCAGACAAATCTGAGAAACTCTTATCTCCAACTGACCAGAAAAAAACCCAGAAGTGAGGGCCTGGCTCAATTGGTAGAGCACCAGGGTTGAATGACAAAAGCTAAGCAAGAGTGCAAGGTCCTGAAACAGAAAACAACCTGCCCCACCAGAAATAACAGCCCTGGGCCTCAAAATGCCCACACATCTCCCTCCTCCAGCCTACTGTGTTGCTCCACAATATTCCCAGTGGTCATTGCTCCCAGTACACAGGCTGCCAGGCGGGTCTGGCTAGACAAACCAGCTTCCAAAAACTCAAAGGCCCGTTTGTCTAGAGATGTCTGCCAGGCTTCACTGAGTCTGACATGAGGTTGCTGGCTCTACTGCTGCTCAGGAACCCAAGCAAAGGAGCAGTGTCCAAGGCACCAATGTCACACTCAAGGCCATGCCAGGACCCCAGGCCTTGGGCTTGGAGAAAAGAACAGGCTCTTCATCAAGCAGGAGCCACATCTGGAAATAGGCCTGTACTCAAAATGACCAGGAAGTGAGTCCCAGGACAGACTAAAACACACACAGGTGGAAAAGCACTGAAGCACATAGAATAGCACCAATACACAATTCTAAAACAGCCCAAATAGCACTTGGACCACACCAGTCTGGGACAAATTGGCCCAAAACAACCCAGACAAATCTCTCTTAGATATACAGATTTTCCAACAGCAGCTCCCAGAACCACTTTAGACAGATTGGGGCAGATTTCAGAATGGTAGATGGGGGCATCCTGAGAACAGACCAACGTTGACACTGGGAGGCAAACTGGAAAACTACTCAAATAGGAGCAAAGTTAGCAATCATACTGGGTGCCTCCCAGAAGGGCCTTGTAAGGTTAGTAGGCAGACATGACCAAGATCACACAAGGCCCTGGGCAACAATCCAGATGGCCCCCAGCAGGGTTCTCCATCATCATCAGGCCTGAAAGCTGGCTCTAGCAGTGGGAGCAGAATCAAGTGGAAATCTAGAACACAGACATGGTTTGGAGCAGCCCCCAGGCAGCCCCTGTGGCTGCATCAGGAAAAGTTCCCAGAAACAGCAACTAAAATACAGCCAAAGAACTAAACTTGGAAGTCTTCAGAACCACAGACATGGTGCTTTTGGACCTCTAAGGCGAACTCGGAATAAATCTCTAGAGATGCTCACGTTTCAGGAAGGGCCAAGGAATTGAGGAACTAGACAGGTGAGGCTGCTTCTTCCCAGAATTCTACCCACCACAGCCCTCTACTTTTATTCTTCTTACACTTGTCCAGCTGAAGGTCAAGTATATCTGAGTAACATACAATCCCATTGATGATGATGAGCGCTGAGGGCAAAAGCATTCTTCTCCTTGTCAAACTACCTACCTGCTAACTCCAGCTCAGAACTGCAGCTACTTGAGGGGACCAGTATAGGTTTTTTGGGGCAATCTTGGGTGATTCTGATGGGAAGTGGGCTTATACTACTCTTGTTGTTAATGGTTAAAATGATTACTACCAACACCACTGAGTAACAGTACTTACGAGGTATCAGACCTAGTTCTAACTACTTAATGCATATTAACTTTAATCCACCTTACAACCCTATGAAACATGGAATTTTATTATACTCACTTAACAAATGAGGAAATTGACTCAGAGATGTTAAGCAACATGCTCAAGTCAAGTCAAACTCCAGTAATTCAAAACCAAATTCTAAGCTCTGTACCACTGTCTGAAGCTGCCTTCTTTTGATGAATATCACTGTCGGCTCTCCTATATCTGTGGCTCTCCTTCTTTGGCACAAAATGTCCTCCCAGATTTTATTTTCATATACCCACCTCTGCAGAGCCCCTCCACCTCCACTGAATCCCAAGTGCCCAAGCACCTCAAAGACAACACATCAGACCCTGAATTCAGCATCCACCTGATGTGAGGTTCCTACCCAGAACTGTCCAAATGTTTGAAGGCCTTCAGGAAAGCCCTACCTAGCTAGCTCCTGGGAACTTGGGCTCCTTTCTCTTCCTCACACCACATCCAATGGGTCTTCCTAATGGCCCAGGCCCCCAACTCTATCAGGCCTCTATCAGGCCACAGTTCTTTCACCTAACTTCACTCCAATATCTTCCTCACCGAGCATGTCATCCCATCTCTACTTTGTTTAGCCCAGAATCCATCTTCTAGAAAAATAAATCTGACCACAGCACAATCCACAGCCATCACCCTCACTTTAAACCTTTGGTGTCAGACAGGTACTGGTGGCTCACACCTATAATTGTTGCTACTCAAGAGGCTAAGATTTAAGGATCACAGTTCAAAGCCAGTCCAGGCAGGAAAGTCCATGGAGTCTTTTTTTTTTTTTGCCAGTCTTTAGGCTTGAACTCAGGGCCTGGGCACTAATCCTGAGCTTTTTTGCTCAAGGCTAGCACTCTACCACTTGAGTGACAGTGCCATTTCTGGCTTTTTCTGGTTATGTGGTACTGAGGAATCAAACCCAGGGCTTCATACATGTTAGGCAAGTACTCTACCACTAAGCTATATTCCCAGCCCTAGTCCATGGATTCTTATCTACAATTAATCAGCAAAACGCTACAAGTGGAGCTGTATAGCTCTAGCGGTAGAGTGCCAACCTTGAGTGGAAAAGTTAAGGGAGAGTACCCAGGCCCTGAATTCAAGCCCCAATACGGACACAAAGCAAGCAAACAAACAAAAAGAAAAATGTTAAAATCCCCTGTTTTCTTTTTGTTGTGGGGCTTGAACTCTGGGTCTGGGCACTGTTCCTTGAGCCACAGTACCACTTCCAGTTTTCTGGTGGTTCATTGGAGATAAGAGTCTCATGGTCTTTCTGCCCAGGCTGGCTTTGAACCATGCATGATCCTCAGATCTCAGCCTCCTTAGAAGCTAGGATTACTGGCATGAGCCACCAGCGCCCAGTGAAATCCTGTTTTCTAAGTCACAGGTATCTCTCAGAGCTCTGTAATGTCTAAATGCCCTACAAGTGGTTTCTCTTACTCTCTTCATATTAGGTTTTATTGTTTTCTCTACCAATAGTGTTCTTTCTCCCTTCTTCAATTGGTAAACTCCTGTTCAGCCTTCTAAACCTGGTTCAGACAGCCCTTTTTCCGTCTCCTCTGGGATTCATCACACTTTGACCTCAAACTCCTCCATTTTATGGTGAACTCCCTAATCTTCTAATCTTAGCTCAGAACTGCAGATGCTTTAAGTTAACTGATGCCACAACCTCAGCAACTAAAGGGTGTACTACCTCTTCTACACAGCTGTTAATCCTACAGAAAGCAAACAGCCTGGTTGAATGTGCCTAGCTTTGGTGCCTCCAATGTAGTCAGCAATCAATAGTAGGTTACTGAATCGCATTTATAGTCCCATGAAGTTACTGCCATCGCTGAGAATGTACTGCCACACAGTTTCAGTGGCTTCTCATAGCAGCCCTAAAGCCCACAAGGGCCTGTTCTACCAGGGTTAAAACTGAGATTGGGGAGAAAGTGACCTTCTTGAGGTCCAAGGCTGGAGGCTGGAGGAGCAGGTGCAATATGTAACAATCTCTAGTGCATTAAGTCTGGGTGCCACCACTCCCTGACAAGAATCCCAAGTTAGGGCTGCTGGGAAGAAGAGTGAAGAAAGCACAAAGCACCAGGGCCACTATTTTATTGCACATCAATGCAATTCCTAAAAGAGGTTTAGCCAATCTAGTTTTGTTTCAGTCTACCAAATCCCCTGCCAAACTGCTTCTCCAGCATCCAAACCCACCCTGCTCTTTGCAAAGTCCTATATACCACACTAGCACCAGCTGGGCTTGTGGGTAGGATGTAGCACACACTGTACCCAGGCAGGACAGAGGGAGGGAGGTCAGCAGCTGCAAAATAAAGAAAAAAGAGGAAGGAGATGGAGGAATCACCTTAAAATGCTTCCTGATCAAGAAATGAGCCGGGCGCTGGTGGCTCAGGCCTATAATCCTAGCTACTCAGGAGGCTGAGATCTAAGGATCACGGTTCAAAGTCAGCCCAGGGAGGAAAGTCCCTGAGGCTCTTATCTCCAATAAACCACTAGAAAACTGGAAGTGGCGCTGTGGCTCAAGCAGTAGAGCATTCACCTTGAGCTGAAGAGCACAGGGACAGTGCCCAAGCCCAGAGTCCAAGCCCCACAACCAACCAAAAAAAAAAAAAGAAAGAAATGAAAAAGTAGCCGGGTGCCAGTGGCTCACACCTATAATCCTAGCTAATAAGGAGGCTGAGACTTGAGGATCGGGGTTTGAAGCCAGCCTGGGCAAGAAAGTCTGTAAGACTCTTATCTTCAATAAATTACTCAGGAAAAGCCGGAAGTGACACTGTGGCTCAAGTGGTAGAGTGCTAAACTTAAGCAAAAGCAGCCCAGGGACAGCACGCAGGCACTAAGTTCAAGCCCCAGGACCAGTTTTAAAAAAAAGGGGGAGCAGAGCAATTGGAAAAGGCACAAAGACATTTCAAGTGATAAAAGAGAAATTAAACAAGCAAAACTATGCACAGAAGTGCATGTACCAGAAGGCACAGGATGGAGTATGCATGTGCACAGGTGTGCTGTAAGTGTGCAAGCACAGCGGATTTCTGAGCCCTGGTTGGCATGAGGGTCAGAGCAGGCAAGGACAAGAAGGAAGGGAATGTGGAGCGTGAGTGAGGGTATGAGATTGGGAAGGCAGGTGGGAAAGGAGAAGTATTCAGGGTGCGTGGTGTGCGTGGTGTGTGGCCTGAGGCCCAGCTAAAATACAGAGGCTGTACTCAAGGAAGCCCTGGGCTCATTCATATAATCAGGAAAAAAGGGATTTTCATGCTCCCTGAAGCAAGAGTTTCTAAGAAGCCAAACAGAATTTCCTTGTATTTCCTGTCAGAACTCTCCTCTGGATGCTATCAGATCCCTGACAGGATCCCTTCCTGAGTCCTTCCTCTTGGAAGGGCTACCCCATACCCTTTTCCAGGCCTCCCACCTCAGTGCACTACACTTCCCTGGATTCTCCAGCCAGAGCCAGGACCCCATCACTCAGGATTCATCCCCAAAGTGGGGCCTCAGTCACCAACGTTTGGTAGTCCAGCCTCCCTGGTCCTCCCCCAGGGGCATCGGTGTGGCCCATTTCACAGTTCAGGCAGGTCCTGCAGCTGCTCCCACTCCTATCCCCTCCCCCCATTCCAACTTTGGGGCCCCGCAGGGGAGGTTGAAGTGGGGAGACGGGCTAGCCCCTCCCCCCAGAGTGGAGGAACCAGAGGGGCAGCATTCCAGAGAAGTGGGGGAAGGGGCCTACCAGAGGGGGTACAGAGACACTAGCACAGAGAGACCCAGGGAGGGAGACCTAAGCAGAGAGAACGCAACGGGGCAGAGAGAACAGGGCAGGGAGAGAACACAGGGACCGAGAGAGAAGGGGAGACCCCAGAGGGAGAAGGGAGACAGCTGGAGAGAGACTCTGGGACTGCAGGGGGTGAGATAGGAAGGCAGTGACACAGGGAGACATAGAAACACGTAGGGAAATAAAGCCACCGAGATTAAGACGGGGCGCAGCAACTGGGGACCTGGCACGGGACGGGACAAGGGGCGGCGACGGAGTGAACTTTCGGAGCGGGTCCGAGTGGACACGTCCTCACGGGACGGAGCGTTGCAACGAGCCGGGGGATGGGGGGGGTGGGCACCGCCCGCTCCGGCCCCTCCCCAATCCGCGCCAGTCACCGAGCGGTGGGGGCGGGGGCGGAGAGGGGCCTCCAAACTCGCACCCGGCGCATCCCGGGACCGCACGTGCGCCGGGGCCCGCGAGCGA
>NW_012267249.1:5033882-5052706 GCF_000151885.1 Dipodomys ordii | reverse complement strand
CTGCCCCTGCCGTGCGCGCGCCCGCGCCGCCCCTCCCCTCGTGCACTCTCGCTCGCTCGCTCGCTCACTCGGAAAGCCGCGGAGCCGCGCAGGCCCAGCGAGGCCACAACCCAAGCCCGAGCCTAATCCCCACTGCAGCGCCAGCGTGGAGCCCGAACCCCAGTCTTGAGCAGGCACAGCCCCAAACTCCAATCGGAAGTCTAGATCTTTCTAGTGACTCTCAATCCTAACGTGAACTCATTGTACTAGGACCCCCATTTCTATATCCATTTAGATCCAAGCCTGAGACGTAGCTCAGACCCACCCTTAAGCCCAGTATTGAGTCCAGACTCCTAAATTGGTCCTGAAATGAGCACGAGTAATTTTAATCTGAACCTCTGGACCCTATATATGGGCCTCTAATTCTAACTAATGTCTTCATTTATTTCCACCTGCCCTAAAGCTTGAGAAGTGATGGATCAACCCTAGATTCTGGATGGACTCCAGTACTAATGCCAAGACTCTGCCCCTAAGTAAATCCCAAAGTGCAGTAGCTATCTTGCTCTGAACCCCAATAATATCTTCTGAACCCCAAGTCTTAAGCAAAACCCTGGTACCACACTCCCATTCCCAGGTCAACACCAACACACTTCCTGAATTAGGATGCTCAGTTTCAATGACAGAATGGAGAATAGATAATCAGAAAAGGCCCCAATGCAGACACTAACCTCAAATCCCTCCCTTCGACCATTTAGCACACCTTACCCAACTCTAAAAGTAATCTTGGGACCTGAGAGGATTGGCTTTGCAGAGACCCCCTACAAGCTTCCTTTATCCCCACATTCCACTTCTTAGTTCTTGGTCAATGCCTCAATATTACACCAATTCCAAGAGAACTGCTCCTTAATTCAAGATTTGATAATGCCTCAGACCTGATATAAACCTTGGCACTGAGTTTATGACTTCTGAAACCAAACTTGAATGCTGACTCATAAATTTTTCTGGACTAAACCAATAGCCTACCTAAAGATTTATTCTAGATCCTAATACTCCAAGAACCAGCCTTGGCATTAAAGCTTTTAGACTCCCCCGTCCCCCTCCAGTCCATGCATCAGCCAGTCACACAAGACTCTTCCTGTCCTCCACCCCACCTCAGTTCTTGCTAGGCTTCACCAGGAAGTTCAGGGGATTACCCCCACTTGCCCTGGGTCAGGTGAGACCCTTTGTAAGGTTTCTTATTTTCTGTGGGTGTCTCTCTGATTGTCCTGTGAGTTTGGAGTGCAGAGAGAAATAAACATGATGTTGGGATTGTTGAGAAACCCATACCCATTTGAGAATGTGTAGGGCACATATTGTGTTGCTTTGAGTTTAGAGAGGTCTGGATTGAGGGCTCAAATTCTGCCTAATTCACTGCCTGCTTTTGTCCTGGATTTGGATTCAGAAACAGTGCGTGTGCGCCCCCTCGTGTGCGAGAAAGGGACGGGACTGGCTCCAGTGATTCTGGGCAAACAATTTGGCCTAGATGACAAACAGATAAAAAATGAATACTTCCAGTCAGTGGTTTCTCACTCAGAGGTAATTTTGGTTTGCTAGAGGGACTGTTAAAATTTTTATGTATCTTTAGACATTATTTTGTGTGTTTTTTTCCAGAACTTTGAGGGTTTCGCTTTCCTTTCTCCCCTCACTTAAAAAAAGTGTACTTTTCAGCAATTATACATGTTGGTTGGTGAACTTATGAAGACATCAGTCTTCACTGGCCCGAGCACTTCCCATGGGCTGTTTTTTCCCAATTCGTTTACCATGTCTTCACTTCCATGGCTCCATCCTAGGCTTTCTTTCCCTTCTCTGCTTTCTGAGCCACCATCTCAGCCACTGTCAATCATGTGCCAATGACTTCTAAATCTCTCTTCTGAGATCCACATCCATATTCGAAGAGCCATCTCCATACCACTTCCTGGATGTCTTTTAGGTAAACAAGTCTCAGCTTTCCCACTCAAGTCTGCTCCCCTTCATCCTCTGTCACTGGGCCAGAAATGCAGACTTTTTTCTCAGCATTCTCCCCTATCAGTCATCAGTCCCAAAAACTTTCAGGAATAGAATGCGGCTATAGACCATATGTCTCCTTGAGGGACAACAGAGAGAGAGAGAGTTTCTGACTTAATTCCAGTTCATACAATACTAAAGTGGTCTTAAAATCTCATGCACACCCAGGAATTGGTGGCTCATGCCTGTTAGCTACATAGGAGGCTAAGATCAGGATGACTGAGGTTCCAGACCAACCAGGGCAAAACAAAAACAAACCCTCATAAGATGCCATTTCAACAGAAAAGACTGTGCATGGTATAGTGGAAAGCATAAATGGGAGCACTGCAATCCAATCTGGCCTGGGGGCAAAGGTGAGACCTTATTTCAAAGATAACAGAGCAAAAAGGTCTAAAGACATGACTTCAAGCTGTAGAGTGACTGCCTAGAAAGTGCCAGGCTCTGAGTAAAAACTCCAGTGCTGAAAAAAAAAAGCAAAATCTTTTGCATATAGTTGTACAAGGATATCCCTTGAAATTTGCTCTACCTACTTGGAGTAGGTTTCAGTACCCTTGAGCCAATCCATACCTATTAAGAACCATTGCTAGCTGGGCGCTGGTGGCTCTTGTCCTGTGTAATCCTAGCTACTTAGGAAGTTGAGATCTTAGGATCACAGTTCAAAGCCAGCCCAGGCAGGAAAGTGTATGAGACTCTTATCTCCAGTTTACCACCTGAAAATTGGATGTGGAGCTGTGGCCCAAAATGAGCAAAAGAGCTCAGGGACAGTGCTCAGGCCCTGAGTTCAAGCCCTGGCAGAAAGAAAGAACCAAAGAAAGAATGAAAGAAAGAATGAAAGGAAGGAAGGAAGGAAGGAAGGAAGGAAGGAAGGAAGGAAGGAAGGAAGGAAGGGAAGAACCATTGCTGTTAGGTGTCAGTGGTTCACACCTATTACCCTAACTACTCAAGAGGCTAGGATCTGAGGATCAAGGTTTGAAGCCAGCCCCAAATAGTTAGCGAGACTTATTTCCAATTAACCAAAGCCAAGTGACAACCTGAGGCCCTGAGTTCAAGCCCCTATACTGGTACAACAAACAAAAGGCCCCATTGCTTCCTCTAGGAAGCCATCTTTATCTCTGAATTAACTGGGTTAGAGACTTGCCCACTGGAGCTTTAAGTCTGGATGTCATTAATCTGTATCTATTTCTTCTGTCTATAGAGGAACTGTAGGTTCCTTGAAAATGAGGAACAAATCTGCCTCAACCACCTGCCACTTCCCAGTGGCCAGCAGCAGGGCCTGACTCCTGATAGGGGCAGGATACATTATTGTTGAGGGAATGAACAGACAGATTTCCCCTCTTTTGTGTTCAAGGGACAATCAGGCATGAATGACTAGGAGAGGAAAGAACTCCCTGACCAAGCCTTGGAGCTTGTCTGAACCTTAGTCTTCTGTAGACCTGGCTGGCATGTGCTGAAAGAGGGACTTAAAGCTTCTGTCCAGTGTTCCTGCTTAATCTGAAGTTCTAGCAGACCTTTTTCTATGCTCAATGCTCCCCAGCCTAGTGAGTCCCACATCTGGAAGGTAAGGAGGCAGGACCAGGACCTCTGTTTTTCCGTGGCTAAAGCCGTCAGACCTGCTTGGTGTTGTACCAACCAGACTCTTACTTTAAGCACTGCAGGATTACATTCTGAGGCTCCACATGGGGTCTCAGAATTTCAATCCATTGGTCTCTAACCCACTGGTCACCCATCTTTCAGTTCCCATGTGCCAAAGGGTGTGTGCAATCAGAACAGGAGAATGCTGTGAGCCACCTATTCCAGTCTCAGCATGAAAGCCCAGGGAAATGAAGCCAGAAGCCCAGGGCTCTAAGCCATATGAGGAGAACCTCAGGTGGCCAGGCTTAGGAGAGCTCGATAACTCATAAAGGAACAGAGCCAAGGCTGTGTCCAGATTGCCAAACTCTGAACACAGGGGTCCATGTGGGGCTGCCCTGCTGCCCTGCTCCTGGGCCTGGCGGGGAGGGATGTCCTTGTGCTCATCTGTGAAGGCCAAGTGAAGTCACGTGGTAGCTCTGTGTCTACTGTGTTCCGGCCGCAGGGTGCAGGGTGAGGGGAGAGCCAGATGTCAGTTCCCACTCCCTGCTCACCCTCTGTCCAGAGTCTGGACCCACTGGACACTCCTCAAACAACATGACGTCAATACATCCCTTACTCATCTCTTACTCAGTCTAAATCAAATTAAATTCAGCTTGAATCCCCACCCACCAGATCAGTAAGATTGCTGTTATCACTAATAACTTTCCTTTCTCCTCTCTCTAAAAGGAGACCCAAAGATGATCAGTCTGTGTTCCAGAACCTTGAAGGGAGAGCTGACACTTTTTTGGGGGGTACCAGTACTGGGGCTTGAACTCAGGGTCAGAGCATTGTCCCTTTGCTTTTTTCACTCAAGGCAGCTATTCCGCCACTTGAGACATGGCTCCACTTCTGGCATTTGGTGATTAATTGAAGAGTTTCACAGACTTTCCTACCTAACTTTAACCTGCAATCCTCACGTGGTTCAAAGCTAAGCTGAGGCAGGAAAGTCTGTGAGGCTCTTATCTCCAATTAATCATCAGAAAAGTGGAAGTAGAGCTGTTGCTCAAAAGTAGTAGAGCACTACTAGCGTTGAGCAAAAGGAGCTCAGGGACAGTGCCTAAGCCCAAAGTTCAAGTACCATGGCTGACAAAAACAAACCCTGCTCTTCAAATCTCAGCCACCTGAGTAGCTAGGATTACAGGCATGAGCCCCCCTGGTGCCCAGTGTGGGCTGGCACTTTTTTTTTCTTCTGCCAGTCCTGGAGCTTGAACTCAGGGCCTGGGCACTGTCCATGAGTTTCTTTTGCTCAAGGCTAGCACTGTACCACTTGAGCCACAGCGCCACTTCTGGCTTTTTCTGCTTATGTGGTACTGAGGAATGGAACCCAGGGCTTCATGCATGCTATGAAAGCACTCTACCACTAAGCCACCTTCCCAGCCCAGGCTGACACATTTTTCGGAACACTGCTTCTGTGGCAGCCATCAGCTATCACTGTGATGAGTTTTCACTATTTGCTCCCCCATCTGCAAAGATTGAATTGCCCAGCCCTGTCCTTGGGAAGGCTCTTTCAAAGGAGTCTCTTCCAGAGAACCCCTTCAAGTGGCAACTCTTAGTCCTTAGCATTTTGGGTTATATGTGTTCCTGGGGAAAGTAGGGTAAATAGAGAATATTGTTCACCTGTCCTTTTCCACTTGGATAATCAGCTCCCCAAAACATTATCAGCTGTCCTCCCTCAGCTGTCAGGGAGATTCAGACACCAGAACTATGGCATGGTCTGTTTACCTTTCCAGGTACAGGAGAAATAAGACTGAGGCCTTAGAACACAAAAGCCTTTGGTTCCTTCCTGATGAGTCACTATGGTGAGGAGTCTGATACAGGAGTTAATTTCTCAATAGAACTCCATTGCTGATAACCTCAACTCAGGCTTCGCTTGGAAAACAGAAGCCACCCCAGCAGGACTCCCTCATGTCCTCACTACCAAGTCTGCACAGCCACCCACACCAGCCACTTCCTGTCAGCTTCCATCCTAGTGGTAAGGGGGCTGGAGCCTGCCAGCTAGTGGAGACAGTGACCTGTGCTCAGGATGTGTGGCTCCTCCAGGACTCTGCTTCCCTCTCCCCCATCCACTGCATTCTATTTGCTACCTCATTCATAATCATGCTCAAGCCTCTCCCACCCCACACAAAAATCCCCTCCCTTCAGCCCACACCTCTTCCAGAGTGGGAGAGACTTGAATACGACTCTCCTTCCTGGCAAATGCCAAAACAGTTTCTGCATGATGCCTTCATTCTTCCATGTCTTGCTCACTCACTCAGCCCACTAGAATCCAGCTTTTGGACCAACACTTCACTAAATTGCTTCTACCATACTGACTGTTCACTTCCATTTTGCCAAGTCCAGTATCCTCTGTGCTCAGGTTAGTGGCCTTGGCCACTTGGCCTGACATCTTCGGCTTCAGAATCCATAGAGTTCAGCTCCTTAAGTGCCTCTGCATTTGGACAGCACACAGCATCTTTTTTTTGGGGGGGGGGGTCCGGTCGTGGGGCCTGAACTCTGAGCCTGGGCGCTGTCCCTCAGCTCTTCAGCTCAAGGCTAACACTCTACCACTTGAGCCATAGCGCCACTTCCGGCTTTTTTCTTTTTGCTTATGTGGTGCTGAGGAATCGAACCCAGGGCCTCAGGCATGCAAGGCAAGCACTCTACCACTGAGCCACCTTCCCAGCCCTTGTTTATCTTTTTATGTTACCTGATTATAGAAACCAGATCTGAATGGGCCCTCCTGCCTGCCAACTCAAGTGACAAAGCCACATACTTTACTTATTTATTATATATTTCTTTAGTGGTACTAGAGTTTAAACTCAGAGCTTTGCACTTGCGAGGCAGATGCTTTAACACTTGAGCCACACCACTATCCTTCTTTGCTCTGCTTATTTTTGAGACAAAGTCTCACTTTTTACTTGGGCTGTCATGAACCACAGCCCGCCTATTTACACTTCCTGCAGTAGCAGGGATGATATCCAGATACCGCCAAGGCCAGTTTTTTTCTGTTAAAATGACATCTCATGAACTATTTTTTTTTTTTGCCTAGACTGTCCTAGAACTGCAATCCTCTTAATCTCACCTCTTCCATAGCTGAGATGTCAGGTATGAAATATTATGCCCAGCTATTGGTTTAGATAGAGGCTCACAAACTTTTTGCCCAGACTGGCCTCTAATGGAGTTCCTCTCAGATCTCTGCCTTCTCAGTAGCTAGTATTACCGGGGTAAGCTGCTGGAGCTGGGCCATGTTGAATTTTTTTGTTATAAGACATGAATTAGTGAATTAAGCACATGTACAGAGCAAGAACCTAGCTTGATGGGAGGCAGGAAACTCCAGATATATGCATAAAATACCACATCCATTTTACAAGGGTAGGACAGATATGGTCAGTTCTGAAGCAGAAAATAACACTCTGAGGATGTCTATCTCTCTGGGACCCCAACCCTTTGTGGAAAGTGGGCAATGCAAGCAATGGGATTAGGAAGTAAAGGTGGAAGTTTCTGGCTAGGTGCTTGGAGCTTCAAAGTTGCATGTTATGCAAACTCTAAGTTTTCAAGGCTACTCCAATTGCTGCCTATACCACCCAATGCCCCAGACCAGGCAGCTAGGGGAAGACCTGGTATTGGAGAAACATAGACCTGGGTCTGGATTATCTCCATGGCACTTATTAACTGTCTTAGACAAATCACTTTTTTTTTTTTTTGGTCCATCATGGGGCTTGAACTCTCCCTCAGCTCTTCAGCTCAAGACTAGCGTTCTACCACTTGAGCTACAGCACCCACTTCTGGCTTTTTCTGTTTATGTGGTACTGAGGAATCAAATGCAGGGCCTCATGCATGAGAGGCAAGCACTCTATCACTGAGTCACCTTTCCAGCCCCAAATCACTTCCTTTCTCCTATCCTATAATAATAATGGGAATAATACTTTGCAGGAAGAGATTGTAAAGTGCTTCATCAGAACCTGACTTATCCTAGGGTCTTGAACATAGAAACCATGCGATGATTATTAGAATTAGCGTAAGCAAGCCTGTTCTAGCACCAGTTTGGAGAAGCTTTTACAAGCTAATCCCACCAAGTCCCATATCCTAGTTAATCCTCAACTACTATCTGAACGACAGCCCAGATTTCATTGCCCATCAACTTTCTTCAGCCTTTCCCTTACCCTCATCCAACTTCCTGCCATTACACCCCGTACATCTCAAAGCAGCCCCTTTAGATCTCCTCCCTCAAGCGCCTGCCTAACTGAGGATGAAGCTATTGTCTCAGGGGAGGCTGCAATTCCTCAACCACGGAGCAATGAGAAGGGCTGGGCCTTCTCAACTCCAAAGCCACTCCCAGATCATTATTCCTGCAGCCTCGTGGAAAAATCCCACTTATTTAAGGTTCATGCCATCTGGCTCTTAACCATTCATTCAACCAAGATTTTATTAAGTGTATTCTCTCTCTCTCTCTTGTCTTTTAGAAAGGGGAAATTTTATATACATATATAATAAGATTATATATATATGATAATATAACAATATATTATATATGTTATATATATATATATATATATATATAAAATAGGGGTCAAACATAATGGTGTACACCTGTAATCCCATCTATTTGAGAGGAAGAGATGGGAGAATTTCTATCTAAACCCATCTAGGGAAAAGTTAGTGTGAGGCCCTATCTGAAAAGCAAACTAAAAGCAAAAGGATTGGGGGAGGGCATTTGCAATTGTGAGGCTCTGAATTAAAATCCTCAATACTGCAAAACACAAACAAAGGAAATATCATGTCATGAAAGATATGTGACACATACTAGATTGAGTTTTGTCTCACTCAAACAAGGACATAGAAGATTCAACGTTATTCCGGACTCAAGTTGTTCAGCTAGGAAGTAGTCCATAATTTTAAATGTTCTTCTAAGTTCTGCAGGACATCTCATCTCATAATGTAGGTCACCACCTGGAGCTGTTCCTTTCCCTGAGCCCCAGCAGTTCCCCCACCCTCCACAACATCCATGTTTTATTCTCCTCAAGACCATCACCTGAGCCTGGGTTGCCACATGTGACTTGCTTTAGTGAAGGACAGTGCAACTTAAGACTTACAATGTAGAAAGAGAATATTGTACAACTAGGTAAGAACTAGGATTTCTCTAGAGACCAAAAAAAGAAAAACAGCAGGTGGGTGCCAGTGGCTTACACCTGTAATCCTAGCAATTCAGGAGGCTGAGATCTGAGGATAACTGTTCAAAGCCAGGCAGGAAAGTCCATGAGACTCTTAACTTCAATCAACCAGCAAAAAACTAGAAGTGGAGCTGTGGTTCAAGTGGTAGAGCACTTATCTTGAGTGAAAAAGCTAAAGGACAGCACCCAGCCCTTGAGTTTAAGCCCCAGTACTGGGAAAAAAAGAAAGGAAAGAAGGAAGGAAAGAAGGAAGGGAGGAAGGGAGGAAGGAAGGATAAAAGGACCTCCAGTAGATACTAACTGTGCTAATTGGTCCTTCAGCCAATTCAATAGCCTCAGTCTGGATGACATCATAGCCTCAGTCTGGATGACATCATTCATAGGACTTTTCACTTTCATACTTTCCTTCCCCTTTAGGGCAGGGCCTATCTTCTAAAGTCCTTCTCCTCCCTCCTTCTCCCCCCATTCATTTGTTTGGATTGGGGTAACCATTCTGGAGTCACTCTGCAGGCTTCATCAAGTTGGTCAGTAATGCTCAGATCTTCCTGAAGATCATTTTGAAGGGAAGGGTACTGGCATCCCACCTTCCATCCTTCAAAGTAAGCAAGGAATCTCTAAGTGGGGCTTTCTTTTGAATGTTCAGTATTCCTACTGGTTTCTTCTTTATGTATCAAATCTGCTAAACAAAATGTTTTCATGCTCATAGCTCAAAGACAGACAATACTTCTTAGGTCTAGTACATTCTAAAGCCATATTGAGAAAGGAAATAATTCCTTAACTGCCTCCTAATTAGCAGTATGTCTTCCCTATTCCCTGAGAATGAGTAAATCCGATTATTGTGGCAAGGGTAGATGTCTGTTCCATTCTTGATCCCCTTTGGGGTTTGTTTGAATAAGAATATGGTTGTAGTCCCTTTAATGGCTTTGCAATGATTTTCATAAGAGAGGCCTTGATGGTTTGATTTTAGGAAGCCTCAATTACATTCTTGCCAAGGGCTAATATCAATTTGGGGATGATATATTCTCTCAGTTAAATAAAATTAAAGATAAGTGTATGGAGAAACAGAAAGAAAATGAAAACAAGGACAGTAATCAAGAGAGTATGGTTATAAGGATAGGATTATAAATCAATAGAACAGAACAGAGAGTCCCAGAATAAACCCTTACGTTTATGGTCTGTTGAGTTCTGACAAACCCTTACATTATGGTCAGAGGTAGCAAGGTAACTCAATGGAAAAGCACAATTTCTTTTAAAAAATGGCCTTGAGCAGGTTTCTGTAGTGTAGTGGTTATCACATTCGCCTAACAAATGGCTTTGAAACAACTGGATACATACATGGAAAAATATGCATTTAGACTCATGCCTTATTAACTTATATGTAAAAATTAAGTCAGAGTGAACTAGACATAAATGTAAGAGCTAAAACTATAAAAAGTCTTAGAATAAAACAGAGAAGTAAATCTTTATGATTTTGGACTAGACAAAGAGTTCTTTAAAAAACTTGGATTTTATACCAACTAAATGTTTTCAAGAAGCTAGTGGAGTGTCTCAAGAGGTAGAGCACCTGCCTAGCAAGAATGAGGCCCTGAATTTAAACCCAGTACCACCACAAATCAAAAAGCAAAACTAGCTGGGCGCCAGAGGCTCACACCTATTAATCCTAGCTACTCAGGAGGCTGTGATCTGAGGATTATGGTTCAAAGTCAGCCTAGGCAGGAAATCTGTGAGACTTATCTCCAATAAGCTATCCAGAAAACCAGAAGTGGCACTGTGGCTCAAGTGGTAGAGCCTTGAGCTGAAGAGCTGAGGGATAGCACCCTGGCCCAGAGTTCAAGCCCCATGACCAACCCTCCCCCCGCCACCAACCACACACACACAAAAAAGCAAAACTAAGCAACTTTTTACATTAAAATTTTTTTTTTGCCAGTCCTGGGGCTTGCTCAGGGCCACTCTCCCTTAGTCTCTTTGTGCTCAAGATTAGCACTCTACCAGTTGAGCCACAGCACCATTTCCAGCTTTTTTCTGAGTAGTTTATTGGAGATAAGAGTCTCGTGGGGACTTTTCTGCCCAAAGTGGCTTCCAACCCTGATCCTCAGATCTTAGCCTCCTGAACAGCTAGAATTACAGGTGTGAGCCACTGGCACCAGCCAAAACAACTTTTAAATAAAAAACATTAATAAAGTGAAAAAAGACAAATCATACAGTCTGGGCTAAAATCTGTATAAGTCATGTAGCATAAAGGATTTATATCCAAAACATATAAAATAGAACTCTTAAAAGACTCATAATAAGACAAAGGATCCAAATTTAAAACATGAAAACAAACTGAACAGGGCTATCACAAAAGAGAATATAGAAGTACTCCATAAACACATAAATATAGTCAACATCATTAGTCACTGGAAAAATGCAAATCAAGACGTAAGGAAATGCTACTTCGTGCCCACTAGAATGGTTCCATTCAGAAGGACAGGCAATAACAAGTGTGGGTGAGGATATGGAAATACCAGAACCATAAGACCTATATTGCCTGTGGGAATGAAAAATAACACAGAACTTTGAAACAATTTGGTCAATTCTTAACTCAATTTTACCCTTTATCATGTGACGCTGTATTTAACTTACAGGTATTGTTAGCCTAAGAGGAACAAAAGCATGTATATAGAAAGATTGACATGTGGGGCTGGGAAGGTGGCTCAATGGTAGAGCGTTTACCTTGCATGCATGAGGCCCTGGGTTCCATTCCTTAGCACCACATAAGCAAAAAGAAAAAAGCCGGAAGTGGCGCTGTGGCTCAAGTGGTAGAGCGCTAGCCTTGAGCTGAAGAGCTGAGGGACAGTGCCCAGGCCCAGAGTTCAGGTCCCACGACCGGACCCCCCCCCCCAAAAAAAAAAGATTGACACGTGAATACCCAAAGCAGCATTATGCATAGTAGCACAAAAGTAGAAGTAATACAAATATTTATCATTTGATAAATGGATAAACAAAATGTAGAATATCTATATAGTAGAGTATTATTCAGCTATGAAAAGGAATGACATTCAGATGAATGATGCTACTGATGAACATCAAAAATGTGGCACTGAATGAAAATAAACTAGATACAAAAGACCTTGTTGTGGGCTAGGAGTGTGGCTCAGTATTCCAGGGATAGCATATGAGATGCCTCTAATTCAATCTTAAGTACCCTCCCTAAAAAAACCCATATGATATGATTCCACTTATGTAAAATGTCCAGAAATAATAAATCTACAGAGACAGAAAAAGAAGTGAGAGGTGACTGGAGATATGATATGACTGAAAATGAGCACGCTCTTTTAGAGAATGTTTTAAAATTAAATTGTAGAGAATGTAGCACTACTATATAAATTTGCCAAAAATCATTGAACTATACACACACATACTCACACACCACAACAAACAAACAAATAGACCAGGCACAATGACTCATTCTTGTAATCTTAGCTACTTAGGAGGCTGAGATCAGAAGGTTTGTTGTTCATGTAACTCCCTTTTAACCATTAAAAAAGTTGGGCACGCCTGTCACCCTAGTTACACAAAGAGTATACATAGGATGGTTGTGGTCCAAGTCAGCCCAGACAGAAAGTGAGACCCTGTTTAAAAAAAATAGCAAAAACGGAAAGAGCTAAGGGTATGCCTAGCAAGCACGAAGTCCTGAGTTCACACCCCAATACTGCCAGAAAAGGATAAATAACAGAGTAGGAAAGATATGGAACTGAAGGTGATATCAATATTCAAATATACATTGGGGCTAGAGAGGTGGCTCAGTGGTAAAACATATTGACCATATGAAATGTCTTAGGTTTGGTCCCTAGCACCAAGTAACAAAACCCCCAGAGAGGCACACATGCTATAAGTGGGCTCTGAATAGGGCTGAGCTTCCTACAGCCAAAGGGAAAAAGGGAACATGATTGATTATGACCTCAAAGCGGCCTTAAGATTAAAAAAAATTAAATTAGTTGTTTAGGAGCAGCCTTGCTTTTTCAGGTTCATAGACAAACAACAAACTTTCCTAGTAAAAAAGACAGTATATGGCATTATGAACATCCTAGACACTTCACTGCAATCAATTTAATTGTTTCCTTTGATAATTTCACATAATGTCCCTTATTGCCATTGGAGGAATTAAGGTAGTGTTGGGCTGCCTTATATAGTAGAAATTAGTAGCTAGTAAAATTAAAGTTAATTAAAATTCAATAAAAGTAAGCCAAGCATTGATGACTCATGCCTGTAACCTTACCTACTCAAGAGGTTGAGTTCTGAGGATTGTGGTTCCAAGCCAGCCCAAGCAGGAAAGTCTGTGAGACTCAAGTAGTAGAATACCATCCTTGAGTGGAAAAAGCTAAAGGATAGTGCCCAGGCCTCAGTACTGGTACACAGACACAGATACACATACATACTTAAATACACACAAAAAAATCAATGAAAGTAGAAATTTAAAGGGCTGGGGTTATAGTTTAGAAGTTCAATGCTTTCCTATCATTTACAAAGACATATCTTAGATCCCCAATACCATAAAAAATTAAAAATTTAATTCTTCAATTACCCTAGTTACATTCCCAATGTTCAATAGCCATATGTTCTAGTGGCTGCTATCTTGGACTGTTCACATAGAGAACATTTCCATGTCTGTAGAAAGTTCTGGAAAGCTCTGGATTAAAGAATAGTTGAGTAACAATAAATAAAATTTGGAGCTTAAAATGTTGGTGAAGAAGGAGGGAAACAGGAAAACATACAGCAGAGGGGCCCATCAGCTGTATTGGACATTGATGAACGTGAACTAAGCCACTCAAGGGCAGCGATGGGAGGGAGGGAATGAGGGGGAAAGAAGGAACAGCTGACACTAAGCAAAAGGAAAGAAATGTACATGTCACCTGATTTGGAAAAAATAGCTGTAGTGTTAAAGTTTATACAGACCATAAGCTTTATAGACCATAATAATGACAATGCACCTTGTGAAGGTTAAAATGTATTTATGACTTTAACTAGTCACTGTCCCACAAAACTATGACTTTTATGAAATTTATGTAATCATTTAATCTCAATAAAGAAAAAAACATGTTGATGAAGGAAAGACATGGTCCTACCTTTGGTAATCTCAGAGATTTTTGTTGTTGTTGTTGGACATTGGACTTGAATTTAAGGCCTGGGTACTGTCCCTGAGTTCTTTTGCTTAAGGCTAGTACTCTATCACTTTGAGCCATAGCACCATTTCCAGTTTTCTGGTAGTTAATTAGAGATAAGAGTCTCATGGACTTTTCTACCCAGGCTGGCTTTTAACCATGATCTTCAGATCTCAGCCTCCTGAGTAGCTAGGATTACAATCACCAGTGCCTGGCCATCTCAGAGGGTTTTTTGTTTGTTTGTTTGATTTTGGTCATGGGGCTTGAACTCTAGGCCTGGGCACTGTCTCTCAGCTCTTCAGCCTAAGGCTAGCACTCTACCACTTGAGCCACAGCTCCACTTCCTGTTTTCTGGTGGTTTATTGGAGATAAGAGTCTCACAGACTTTCCTGGGCAGGCTGGCTTTGAACCGTGATCCTCAGATCTCACACCTGAGTAGTTAGGATTACAGGTGTGAGCTACCAGTGCCTGGCTTCTCAGAGATTTTTTAATAGCATTTCATTGACAATAAGGACAGAAAGAAAAATTTGGGAGAGGAATAGAAATTTTATTTTATTTTTAAATTTTTAATTTTTTTTTTTTTGTTGGTTGTGGGGCTTGAACTCTGGGCCTGGGCACTGTTTCTCAGCTCTTCAGCTCAAGGCTACCACTCTACCAGTTGAGCCACAGCACCACTTTCAGTTTTCTGGTGGTTTATTGGAGATAAGAGTCTCACAGGCTTTCCTGCCCGAGCTGGCTTTGAACCATGATCCTCAGATCTCAGCCTCCTGAGTAGCTAGGATTACAGGCGTGAGCCACTGGCGCCCAGCAAAATTTTATTTTAAAATAATGAGATTTAATATAGATATATTTCAGCTTCTCTGTTTCTCTTGTCCATGAAATGGTGGGACAACCAGAGGCCACTAGGGCACACTCGAGGAACAATATTTGATTAGATTCGCTGTTTAGCTAATGAGCAGACTTCTGTTGTTCATAGCACTCTTTGGCTGGCTTCTCTTTTGCTGAGTGGTAGATTCTGGCTGGCAGGATGCTGATATACAAAGCAGGATGGCCTGAGCCAGCAGGGAGCAACTGGAGCTCCTGAGGTGAGGGAAATGGAGGGGAGATTGGCAAGAACAGGAAGAATATGGCCACTGAGGAAGGGACTTGTTAAGGGAATGTGGATTTTTCTTGACAACATTACCTTCTCTTCCAGCTCTTTAAGAAACTGTCAGTCACTTTGGACATTGGGTTTATTTTAGAGGGAGTTCATGGTGGTTAGAGATTAGCTTCCACTCTGGTTAATGGTAGCAGAGGCCAGGGTTTAGGGAGATGCAGTCATGTGTGGGTTAAAAACTGGCCTTAACTGGAATATATATATATATTTTTAACCTATGAGTGGTGCCCAGCTTCATCTTGAAATAAATTGTATTCCTCAAGCTCCAGGGTAGCTCCTCACTAGAATTGTCATGCTTGCAAATTTATGGCATAAAGAAATGAAGATTGATCAGGCCTGAGAAGGGATGGAATTTGAAATAGCATCTCAGAGTTGGATCTCTAAGATCAACATTAGAACTTTAGCAGTACAAACTCCCCTCCAGGCCCACATCCTTCCTGAAGCATGAGAACGTACAAAGGCCAGAGTCACAAAAGGGACCTGTGGCCAGTCTTGATAAAAAAAATGGCTCTCTTTCTGCACAATAACACATAGGCCATATGTCAAGAGGGGATAGGCATTAGTGTTATGAAAAGTCTATCTTTTCTGTAGACATTCTACCAAGCAGTCCCCTTCGCTCCACCTCTTCCCTTCTCATCTGGAGTGAAATCAACTGGAATTAAGTAACAAGAATCTTGCACCAGAGTCCAAGGAGATAGAGGCAGGCACCTGCAGGAGGCAAGGAAATGGTTTATAGGAAACAAACAGGTGAAGGCAGAGAAAAGAGTTAGAGGGTTGGAAGTAGAGGATTTCTCCCTTCTTAAATGGAGTTGAAAATCTCATGGACTTTCCTTTCTAGTCTGGCTTTGAACCATGATCCTCAGATCTTAGCCTCCTAAGTAACTAGGATTATAGGTATGAGTCACTCGTACTTGGCAGGTTTTCTCCTCTGTTCTCAAGAAAGTGATCATTTGGGGTGCAGTGGGAGTCTCCATGGAAAAGTCCTTGATTATGGAATTGCTTTTAGGGCTCAACCTCTTCTGAAAATAGTTCTTGGGATGTCCACATGGATTAGAATGAAAACTCAAGTCAGAAGTCAACAGTAAGTTTGTGCATTGTCCCTTTGAGTGTTCATTTTGCTGGTTACTAGTATGGTGTTTATAGTAAGCAACCATTTCCTTCCTTCTACATTTGGAGTGTAGTATTGAAGTGAAATCATCAAGAAGTATTGACAAGGCTGGCATCAGCTGTGACCAAGTTCTATCACATTAGTGAATACAGCCATCATGCTCCAGCATGGCATCTGAATCATGGCAAGAAATGCTATGAGAAATAAAGGACATCCAACATGATCTGGAATGAGAAGCCAGGTGTGTTGGAGGCTTCAGTTACACCTGGTACTGGAGCTTAGTAGTGCAATTTTTGAGAATGTAGTTTCCAATCAGATAGCCATAACTCAAAATAAGGTGTTCGGTGAATGCAGCTGTGTGGACATACCTGGCCTGAGCAAATCTAGGGCAAGAACTACAAACACTCATCACTAAAGCATGTGATGATCTACTGACATCCTCCAAGGCCTCTGTCCTTCTTTGGCTATGGAGAATTTAATGGTATGTGAAGAGAATCACGAATTCTATGTATTTCAAGTTGTATTACTTTCATTTTGTTTGGGGGGGGGGAAGGGGAGAATCCAGGAACTTACACTAGGTCTTTCCTATGGTGTGGAGGGGGTGCTCTGAATCTTTATAGGTCAGGATCTGGAGTGGGGATTTGGAACTGCTGGTGCTATGAAGCTAAAAAGAACGATGACAGAGTAGGGCTGGGACTTTGCTAGGCTTCTGAGAAGTGGACTCAGATTAAGGCCCCCATCTCATACACTCCCAATCGAGCTAGTGGACCACAAGGGCATCTTGGAGTGGTACAATCAACAGTAGCTCAGAGCCAGTGTCCAAGGATCTACATCTTGAGGGCAGCCACCAGCTCTGAAAGATGGTGTTCAGAACACCAGAGATCCATGCTCTTGCATTCACCTTGCCAACCCACGTTTGTCTCCCTTGCCACTTCCCCTTAGAAGGTATATTAGCCATGGTTTTCCCCAGGACACTTGGAAAAGAAAGAACAATGTGTTAATTTATGGAATTGAAAAGTCCAGGATGTAAAAGAGAAAGTTTGAATTCTATATTGTGTTTTCAGTAGGTGTCTCTTGTAATTAGCATTTGTTTTTCTTGAGTAACGTATGCAAGGGGGGAAAAAAACCTTACAAATGCTCTCTCCTAATGCCAAGGAACCCAACCACTCTGTGCTGCTTCAAATAAAACAAGAGCACTACAGTCAGGCTCTGTGGGTTAAATATTATAAGGTTGATGGAAAGTTCAATTTCCTATAACAAACTTACAGTGAGTAAATATAATTTTCTACAATAAACAAGCATCATAGTCTTAAGGTTAAGGGTTCCAAAATAATAAAACATTGTTGTTAGAGTAGAATATTGCAAGAGAGCTTCTTGCATACAAACTACTCAATATTATGATGTTAAGATGTAACAGAAGAATGAATGTAATTTGAAATAAGACCTTAACTTCATATGGTTCCCTCTCTCTAAACTCTCTGTAAACTCTATCTTTCTCTTCCCCTTACTCCTAATCCTGGCCACATTAAAATAATTCAATCAGGTCCAGCACTTTGTATTCTCTTAAAAGTCCTTAGTAACTTCTCATTCTCTCAAGATTCCTTATCTGTTGCTATTGAAACCTCTCATTCCAACTACAGTTTTAAATAAAGATGAAATTTGGAGGCTTATAATATTTTATTTCCTCTAAGTATGGATATTCAGAAATGGCTGGTCCAGGGACTCAAATCATGTTCATCAGGTTTCTCTCTGTCTCTGTATCCATGTCTCATCACTGCTTATTTTTTGGATCATGCTGTTTACTGGCCTCATTCTCTTCTATGCACTATTATTATTAATTCTATTAATATATAATATAATTTATTAATTATTCCTTCAAATAGACAGTGAAATGGTCACAGAGAGCTCCAGCCCGCACTCTCAGAGGACAAAAGAGCATTTCCTTGATAGTGTTAATAGAAAATGCCCAGGAAAGATTCTGATTGGCTTGCTTGATCACATGCTCATTCCTGAACTCATTGCTATGGCTAAAGAAATGGAATAGGCTGTTTTTCAGTGATACTCAAGGCCTTTGGGTCCTGGGTTTATGGGAACTGAGTGGGGAATCAGTGCTTCCTAAACTACAGGAAATGAAGGAGGGGTGATTCCCTAAAGGAAGAAATGCAAGCTGTCAACCTTGATGTAGGACAAAGAGACGGAAGATAGCATTTTATTATGTCAAAGGAAATAATAACACTGTGGCTGGACACTGGTGGTTCAGGCCTGTAATCCTAGTTCCTCAGAAGGCTGAGACCTGAGATCACAGTTTAAAGCCAGCCCAGGCAAGAGAATTTCTGAGACTCTTATCTTCAATTAATCACCAAAAAGAAAGAAAGAAAGAAGGAAGGAAGGAAAGAAAAAAGAAAGAAAGAAGCAAGGAAGGAAGGAAAGAAAGAAAGAAGGAAAAACGAAAGAAAGAATGAAAGAAAGAAAGAGAAAGAAAGAAAGAAACTGGAAATGGAGCTGTGGCTCATGTGGTAGAGTTCTAGCCTTGATCTGAAAAAGTTCAGGGACAGCACCCAGACCCTGAGTTCAAACCCTAAGACCAGCACGAGGAGGAGGAGGAGGAGGAGGAGGAAGAGGAGGAGGAGGAG
>NW_012267249.1:5008967-5033832 GCF_000151885.1 Dipodomys ordii | reverse complement strand
GAGGAGGAGGAGAAGGAGGAGGAGGAGGAGGAGGAGGGGAAGGGAAGGGGAAGGGGAAGGGGAAGGGGAAGGAGGAGAAGAAGAAATAACCCTGTGGTCTGTGGCATTTGTTCATCATCAGTCTATTTGGCACTGTGGCTCAATACCTCATTAACATACAAGAATTTTCTTTATTCTTGCAGTGCTGAGGATGGAATCCAGGTCCATGCACATGATAGGCAAGCACTCTACCACTGAGCTCACCCTCCTCTACTAGAGTTTTCCTGCTGATATGGGTACCAAGAATATATCTAAAGAGTATGAAAGTGGAATGCCCTCTAGGATGCCCTGTCATGTCCCTCACTTACCAGCACTGAATTGGATATTAGGAGATACTTGGGAACAGGCAGGGTGGAAGCTCCAGTGGCCTGAGAGTTTAGCATTGTGATGTTCTCTGAAGATGCAGCTGCTGTGTTCCAAAGGTCACTTCCTCGTGTCACTGAAGCCATCTTTAATGAGGACATCTAGGCCCTTAGGAATGAGAAAGGGGTCTGGAAAAGAAGTTTGGCTGACAGCCGGGAGCAACCCTCAGAAGCTGTACTTACAATCTTGAATTATTTCACCCAAGTCTTCTTCCCCACCACAAGTGGGAGTGGGGGGATTGTCAAGAGTTTAGCAGGAAGACATGGAGGTATGTTTGGTGGATGGAGGACAGGGCCTCTGGCATTGGGGTACAAAGCCCCTCTTGAAGCCAGAAGCTTGATTCTAGGAATGACATAGATAGTCCTAATGAGTGGATATGGCACCGAATATTGTGTGCCTCATGAATGGACTGTGGAAGCAGTTGGTACTGTTTCAAAAGGCTGCCCAGTGGCACAGAGGTCCACGCATGATGACTTCAGGCCTTGGGGAGGGAACAGATGCTGGGGCTAATTAGGGCATGATTCCTCTGGCCCCAGAATGGCAGAGGACATCCAAATAAAACTCCACACCTGCGCCCAGGGTGTTACGTGGAAAGCACTGTTCACTCACCAGCCTTCTGGAGATGACTCAGAGCGAGGCTCTTAGAAAATGGAGTGCTTGATCATTGTCCTCTGAAGCCGGAGAGTCAGAATGGGAAGGCACTTCCTCTGGTGCCAAGGCAGCCCACTGAAGGTTGAGAAGCATCCTCTGTAACAGAGGTGTGGCAAGAGAAGTTTCTTTCAGGTTTATGAGCTTCCTGTTTTTAGACCTTCCTTACCAAGATGTTGTAAATTTCAAAGATCATTTTACCAGCAGAATTTCAATTGGCAAGGCTATGATCACTCCTCAAAGGGAATGCCTCAACCCAAGAGATTTAACAGAACTTTGTTCAATGTGCTTGGAATGCTCTATCTAGATCAGAAAGGGCAGTGGGGTGGTACAGAGATGGCTCTAATTCATACAGAGCCCTGGGGATGCTGTTGCTGATGGTGCTCTCTCTGTCTTGATAGTTGAGCTGGAGCCTCGGCTGCTTATTGATCTTGTTCAGGCCTTAACAACAAGGGGATACATAGGGACAGACTCACTCAGTGTGCAACCGAGCTAAAGGCTCAACTCCAAATGGTTTATGGTTTGTCAGCATGGTGGCTCAGTGTAACACTGCACAGAAAACAAGATCAGAGCCTGGAGAGCGGACATCTGCTGTTTTGGTCTGCTCAGAAGCATTTATCCTCCTCTTGGTGACTGCATTCCAGTTTTCACTTGGGAAATCACACCACAGCCACTCTCAGTCTTTGTAGTTTAGGTACAGGGGTAAGAAGAACTGACAATAACCTTCAGGCAAGAAGAGATAAAAGGGGATCCTTGATACTGTTTGAGCCAGGTAATGACAGACTTTTTTTCCATAAAGAGGCAATAGTAAAGGCCAAGCACAGTGATTTAGTGCCTATAGTCACAGCTACTCAGGAAGCAGAAGTAGTAGACTCAGTTTGAGGCCAGGCAAAAAGCCCGAGTCCCTATCTGAAAAATAACTAAAACAAAAAAGGGCTGAGGGCATGGCTCAAATGGTAGAATGCCTGCCTAGCAAATGTGAAGCCCTGAGTTCACTCCTCAGTACTTCTCCCTTTGCCAAGAAAGAACCAATAGTAAATTTTTTATGCTTTGTGGTTCAGGGAGTCTGTTGTAACGACCCAGTACAGTAGTCATAGAGTAAAATAAGCCATATACAAACAAATAAGGATGGCTTATTCTAAAAAAAAAAAAGCAGCCTTTTTTCTAACGGATTTGACTTGGAGGTTAGTTTATCCAGGTTTTTCTGAACAATGGCAGCCTTTTAGAATCTGGAGGAGCATTTGTATTCTACCTGTTACAGGGTTTATCAACCCCTCCGTTAAGCACTCAGCCTCAAGCTATCTGCCCTGTGACTTCTCATTTACAAACCAGTAAATTTCCCTTCTTACTTAATTTGAATCAGTTTTCCTATCAATACAACTCAAAGGTTCCTTATACTCCAACTAGGTGCAGAGCCATGGCTGCACACTGGACATTGGGTTTCAAAATGGATTTGACAGTGCCAGAGTGGCAGAAGTTGGCTTGCACTAAGGAAACCCCACATCTGATCGGGGACCTTTCAGAATAAAGGTAGGAAATCAAATCCAGCCATTTTTAAGGGTTCAAGGATGGTTTTGCCAAGGATGGACACAGCCACCTGTCCAGAGGGGCATGTGGAATGCCCATGGCCCTTGCTATCCTTCATGTAGAGAATTTTCCCCCTTTATGAGGAAATTACAGCCACAACAGACTGACAATTTCTTCTTCACTCTCTCTTTCATTTCTTTTTTTATCTTTTTTTTTTTTTTGTTGGTCGTGGGGCTTGAACTCTGGGCTTGGGCGCTATATCTGCGCTCTTCAGCTCAGGGCAAGTGCTCTACCGCTTGAGCCAGAGCACCACTTTCAGTTTTCTAGTGATTTATTGGAGATAGGCGTTTCACGGACTTTCCTGTCTGGCCTGGCTTTGAAGAGTATCCTCAGCTCTCAGCCTCCTGAGTAGCTAGGATTACAGGCGTGAGCCACCAGCGCCTGGCCTTCCCTCTTTCTTTTCTTTTCTTTCTTTTTCTTTTTTTTTTGTGCCTTGGCTTTTTCAGTCAAGGCTAGTGCTCTACTACTAGAACCAGAGCTCCACTTTAGCTTTTGGGTAGCTAATTGGAGATAAGAGTCTTATGGACTTTCTTGTCTGGGCTGGCTTTGAATCTCAATCCTCAGATCTCAGTCTCCTGGATTACAGGCAAGAACATGCTTGAAACAAACAGTTTCTTTAGGAGCTAGGACCCTATCTGGAGCAACAGGAATTAGATACATATGCTAAATTAATATGTGTTTGGACCACTTTGGGTTCCAGCTTTGCATGCAGGTAAAACAGATGCCAGGAGACAAACTTCAAAGTGAACAAGGGCCTCTGATCCCTGGAGAAGAGATAACTTAGAACATGCAAGAGAAATGTGACAGGGTAGCAAGCCTCAGAGAGGAAATGCAGCCTGCATTGGAAAACATAATAGAGAGACTAAGTAGCAATGTGATCAGTACTCTATCTTGACACCAGCAACCTGAGTTCTTCCAACAGCCTGCACTCCATCCTTGCCAGATACTGAGCAGGGCCCCTGAAATCATCAGTAAATAAATGCACAGAGATGTGCCTGGGAATTTACATGAAGCAAGGCCCCAAACTAAAAGGTTTAGGCTCCCCTTCTCCCTGGACATGGCACCCATATATGTGGCCTGTGCCACTTGAAAAGCCCATAGAACCATAGTCATCTTCTGTGAGACATTGCTTAAAAGTTCCTCCTTCCCTCCTTTGATCTCCATCCCTGACTCATCTCCTGATTTTCCCTGGAAACTTTTCGTAAATCTCTTACATATGAATCCTTGTAGGGTTTGCTTCTGGAGAACTAACCTATGTCTGACTCCCAACCTATGCTTCTAGCACAGCTAGTTCTGACACTTTTAGAACTCCAGGTCAATAGACTGGGACAGTATTTTCACATGTGTGTGACAAAGATTTGAGAATCTGGGATGGTTGAACCTGTTGGAATGGAGATAATCTAGGTAGCTTTTCCTGAACAATGTTAGACCTTCTAGAATCTGGAGACACCTCTGCATTCCCATTTCTAGTGAGGACAGGAGGCCAGAGAAGCAACTTAAATCAAGGTTGGGATCAAAGGGGACAGATGTGGGGATCTATAACTGATGTAGGACAAAATCTTTTTTTTTCTTTGGGTCAGGACAAGGGCTTGGATATATGATTCTCATGAATTTTCTACTTAAGCTGGCTTTGAACCATGTTTTCTCTGATTTCAGCCTTCTGATTAGCTGGGATTACAGGTATAAGACATCAGCACCTGGTTCACACCATGGATCTGGTTAAATACAACTTCTACATTGTTCCTAAGATGGCAAGTTTGTTCCATAGGAATTTCTGGGTCTTCTGACACCTTCATATGTCCCAGCAAGGGTCAAACAGCATTGAAGACAACCCAGAACAGCCCAGATAGGATACCCTTCATCCTTTCCTGTCCCACAAACATGCATGTGTTATGGCAATGAAGGGCATCTTGTGGCAGTCTGTGATGTGGGAAGAGCTTGATAAAAACTAGGAGACTAGGACTGGAGTAGGCAGAAAACCTGCTCCATGCACAAGGTTGAGCTTGCTGGCTCTGTTCTAGGTGAGTCCCAGGACCATGGGTTTGCCTCCATGAACATCATCAAAGGCTTTGGTAGTCACTCAGGGTCCCTAGAAAGCCAAGTTGGGTATGGCAAAAGCATCCTTACCCAAAGAGATACAGGAAAGGACAGATGGGAAAGAAGGATGGTGCAGTAGGGCCAGGCTTGAGTAAGAAGAGCCTTCAGGACACAAGAAAATTGCATTCTCCAAGCAGGAGCTTGGAGAGCTGAACCAAGCCTTCCCAAGGGGAATTGCTGGTGGCCTCTGTCTGGCTAGTGTTGATAGATTTCTACATGCTGACTTTGTGAAGGAGAATGAGGGAGAAGGCTAGAGCCACCATGGATGCAGAGGGCAAGGAAGGAAGGCTGGAGAGGCAGGAGACAGATGAGCAACTGCTAGGAACAGAACTGAGTGGGGGGGGGAGAAGGCACTTGTGGGGAGCATTATGACTCCTCTGTCATCTCACAAAATCTTCAAGAAAACCCACACTATTTATCATTGTCTTTGGAGCTGGAATTTGGTTTTCTTTGGATGCAGCAACATGCAGGGTCTGGCCTCAAGGCTGTCAGAGGGGGGCAGGTGCAGCGCAGTGTAGCCCACTCATACAACAGTTACACGATAAACTGCTGAAATCTAGAAAAGCTTTGAGTGCGGACGTGAGGGAGGGCCCTGTGCTCAGAATCCAAATGAAGGCCTCCTATTTCTGCTCCTCCTATTCCAGAACAAGCATGACTCTATGCAGCCAGAGAGAGAGAGAGAGAGAGTGGAGGGTGGTTAGTGTGGAAGGATGGCTCTGGAACTCAGAAATAGCACTCAACTCTTGTCCAGCAGGGATGGAATTGCAGGGGTGTTGGGGACCATCTCTAGCGAGTCAGGTCCTAGCAGTCTGGAAAAAACCAGACCCTGGCCAGGGATCTAATATAGAGGACACAGATTTGAGGAAAAGGGGATTAGAACTACATAATACCTGTGTTGAACTTGAACCCACAGCCTCTGTGTCTGTTACTACCAAGATTTTCATCTCCATGGGTGGTTGGCCAGGGAAAATAAATGTCTAAAAATGATGCTTTGGGGACTGGGAAGGTGGCTCAGTGGTATAGTGCTTGCCTTGCATGCATAATCAATTCCTCAGCACCACATGAACAGAAAAAGCCAGAAGTGGTGCTGTGGCTTATGTGGTAGAGTGCTAGCCTTGAGCTAAAGGGCTGAGGGACAGCGCCCAGGTCCAGAGTTCAGGCCCCATGCCCAACAATAAATAAAGTAAAAAAAAAAATGATGCTTTAGCTGGGCACTGGTGGCTCACGTCTGTAATCCTAGCTACTCAGGAGGCTAAGATCTGAGGATCTGATTCAAAGCCAGCCCAGGCAAGAAACTCTGTGCAACTCTTATCTCCAATAAACCACCAGAAAACCGGAAGTGGCACGGTGGCTCAAGTGGTAGAGTGCTTACCGTGAGCTGAAGAGCTGAGGGACAGCGCTCAGGCCCAGAGTTCAAGCCCCACAACTGACAAAACAAACAAACAAACAAAAACCCAAAAATGATGCTTTGAAAATAAAAAAGTAAATAATAAAAAAATAAACATGATGCTTGTGATGGGAACAAGTGGAAAGTGAAAATTATGGCTGTTCTTGGAACCCCAGGCTCAAAGACTGATTAAGTTTAGCAAAAAGCAAGTTAAATATCTTTAAATTCAGGTCTGATATTGAGAAAAAGTAACATTTTTCATGTGTGTATGTGTGTGTGTGTGTGTGTGTGTGTGTGTGTGATCTGGGGCTTGAATTCAGGACCGTGGGCTCTCACTTGGCTTTTTCATTTCAAGCTAATGCTCTACCAGTTGAGCTACATTTTCCCATTTCCAGCTTTTTGCTGCCTAATTCAACGTAAGAGTCTTATAGATGTCTCTGCCTCAGCTAGGTTCAAACTTCAGCCTCCTGATTAGTTAGGATGACAGGCCTGAGCCATCAGTGCCCAGCAGTATGATGACTCTGACCATAAAAGTAGTTCCTGTTTGTTGCTGGCATCTGCAAAACTTGTACTTATTGTTCTCAACTCTATCATACACAATACATATTGATAATAAGTATTTTATAACATCTTCCTGATGCTATAAAAGAGCTTGAGATAAAGGCATAAACAATATTGTCTACTATATGTAGAAGGTTTTTATATTTGTGTTTTTGTTTAGTCATGGGGCTTGAACTCTGGGTCTGGGTGCTGTCCCTCAGCTTTTCAGGTCAAAGCTAGTGCTCTACCACTTGAGCCACTGCGCCACTTCTAGTTTTCTGGTGTTTTATTGGAGATAAGAGTTTCACAGACTTTCCTACCCTGGGTGGCTTTGAACTGTGATCCTCAGATCTCAGCCTCTTGAGTAGCTAGGATTACAGGTGTGAGCCACCAGCGCCCGCCTATATGTATAGTTTTAAATGTTCAGTATGTTTAAATGTCCATACTCGGAAGTGGCTCTGTGGCTCAAGGTGGTAGAGCACTCACCTTGACCTGAAGAGCTGAGGGATAGTGCCCAGGCCCAGAGTTCAAGCCCCACAACCACCACCACCAACAACAAAATTATAGAAAGTTTAAGCCGGGTGCCAGTAGCTCACACCTGTAATCCTAGCTACACAAGAGGCTGAGATCTGAGGATCGAGGTTCAAAGCCAGGCTGGGCAGGAAAGTTCATGAGACTCCAACAAACCATTCAGAAAACCAGAAGTGGCGCAGTGGCTCAAGTGGTAGAGCACTAGCTTTGACCTGAAAAGCTGAGGGACAGCATTCAGGCCCAGAGTTCAAGCCCCATGACCATCCCCCAAAAAAATGTCCATACTCAACAGGCCAGTTGGGCACTGGTGATGGCTCAGGCCTATAATCCTAGCTCCCCAGGAGGCTGAGATCTGATGATTAATGTTCATAGCCACAAGTCTCTTATCTCCAATTAATCAGAAAAAAGCTGGTTGTGGATATTTGGCTCAAGTGGTAGAGTGCCAGCCATAAGCAAAAAAGCTAAGGGACAGCATAAACACACACACACACACACACATACACACACACGACTCAACAGTTCAACAGTTATAAAAAGGAGAACAGTCTCTTATAATAGAATTGCATATCTCTATGTAAATGCTCAGGCTCTGGAGACATTAAAAAAAAGGCTCACAAGCTTGTATGGCTTGTATGTGAATACAGAATCTCTGACCACCACCGCTGCATTGCAGATGAGGCACTGCAAGGTATTGGCATGACCTCAAGGGGCTTTGCTCTCAGTGTTGTTCCCAGTGGTGAGAAACTATTGGAAACATTCTAAGCAGAACCAAGGTCAATCTTCTCTTGATCTACACTGTAGGTGCTGCCTTCCTGGAGGCATTTTCTGCATGCGTAGGGAAGAACTCAGGATCTATGTAGAGCTTGGGGATGCAGGGCAATAAACCTAGGTTCAAAGTCTTTAAAAGATGAGATGCTGTGTGCAGACAATCCCTTAGCAGGTGCTTAGAAAATTTGTGGAGCACTTTTTGGTTGTCCCAATGATTAAAGGGTGCCATTGGCATTTAGTGGTCAGATGCCAGGGATGATAGATGTTTGGTATACTCTGGAGGGTTCTGCATAGAGAAGAATTATCCTATATCCTTCCTGGTTTGGGAATATTCTTGTTAGACTTTCATGCAAGTGAATACACCTGTTTATCATGATCTGAACCTAGAGTCTAGCTTGGAGTTATACAAAAGCAGTGTGTGGTGGCCTCAGAACAGTGTGACCCTTGAAACTGTAGCTTCTAAAATGACATAGCGAATGCTGACAGCATGCCATGTACATAATGGGAGCTAGACCATACCTATTCCCTGGAACCTAGGTAGTGAGCTGGATATGTAGGAAGCCCCTTCTAAACAAAGTGCTCATCCCTTGACACCTGAAATCAGATAGGGGTTTCTGCTAACCTGCTCTTTCAAATAGCAGAGGCTAAATTATTTGATTGAGTCTGGGTTGCACTTGTCCAGTAAATCATTACCATAAGGCAGAACCTTTCCAAGTATGAAAAGGCCAGCTCTAAACCTAGCTTTGTGTAGAGCAAGTGCAAGTTCTTCTTGACTCTTCCACTGCCAAAAGACAGCACTTCCAGGAAACAGCTACTCAGGACAAGACAAAAGGCCCAAGCAGAGGGAGAGAGAAAGAGGCAAACTCCATTGGCTGGAGAGAGTACAAAATGCAAGAAAGCTGGGCACTGGTGGCTCACACTTGTAATCCTAGCTACTTGGGGGACTGGGACCAAGAAGATTGCTGTTCAAAGCCAGTCTAGGAAAAAGCCAGTCTGAGGGCTGGGAAGGTGGCTCAGTGGTAGAGCGCTTGCCTTGCATGCCTGAGGCCCTGGGTTCGATTCCTCAGCACCACATAAGCAGAAAAAGCCGGAAGTGGCTCTGTGGTTCAAGTGGTAGAGTGCTAGCCTTGAGCTGAAGAGCTGAGGGACAGCGCCCAGGCCCAGAGTTCAGGCCCCACGACTGGACCCAAAAAAAAGTCTGAAAGATTCCTTCTCCAAAATAAATAGAACAACTGGACTGGAGGCATGGATCAAGTGGTAGAGGGCCAGCTGAGTCACCAAGGAGAACAAGTACAAGACCCTGAGTACAAACCTCAGTATTGACAAACAAATCAACAACAACAACAAAGAATGCAAGGAAACACATTATGATGTTTGTCCTAGTAGTACATTTCATTCTTTCTGTTGGTAACATGTATTATCATTTCTTTTTTTTGTGTGTATGGGGGGTCCAGTCGTGGGGCCTGAACACTGGGCTTGGGCGCTGTCTCTCAGCTCTTCAGCTCAAGGCTAGTGCTCTACCACTTGAGCCACAGCGCCACTTCTGGCTTTTTTCTTTTTGCTTATGTGGTGCTGAGGAATCGAACCCAGGGCCTCAGGCATGCAAGGCAAGCGCTCTACTACCGAGCCACCTTCCCAGCCCATGTATTATCATTTCTTCAGAAAATTCCTCCTGAACGCTGAGACATGCTGGTATAAAGGTACCCCCTCCACCTGACGGCTGCTTCACATTCTAAGGACCACCAGGGAAGGGATAGTAGGAGACAAACAAAAGAGGGGGTAACAATGCTCGACAAGAAATGTATTCATTACCTTACTCATGTAACTGTAACCCTCTGTACAGTATCTTTACAATAAAATAAAATAAAAAAAGACCACCAGGCCTTGGCCATTCAGAAGAGCGGTTGGACATTGGGCCAGGGGATCTAAGTGGGATAGGTCTTCAGTTGTCTGGCTCTGTATACATACAGATGCATATGCATAGACAGAGAAGCAGTGCTTCTCCCCCCTCCCTGCCCCCCCCCCCCGGCCTGGTGTTGCTAAGCTGAGAATATGTGCATTTGGAACTGTCAGTACCTATCTCCCCTGGCAACATGGAGGAAATCCATCTAGAGCTGGAAAGAATAAGATCAACACTCAGAGGGGAGCTAACGGAGCCCTGTTGGCATCACATAAGACTCTGGATCCAGCTGTGTATGGTGCCAGAGCTGCCCACAGGCTTCTCAGTTACTGAGCTGATTAATCCACTTCACTTTTCCTTCCCTTCTCCCCTTCCTTCCTTCCTTCCTTTCTTCCTTCCTTCCTTCTTCTTTCTTTTTCTCCCTTTTTTCTCCTTACAGCACATTTGAGATAGACTACAACTTGAAAGAGTCCTGAATTCTACAAAGCATTAATTTGTCCACCAAACATTTATTGTCGATTATATACCAGGAATGAATGGCTTACACTAGAGATCAAACAGAAATCACAGCTGGAGATGTAGCTCAATGGGAGATGTAGCTCATTGGCCTAGCATGTATGAGGCCTTGGGTTTCATATCTAGAACTTGAAAAAAAAAAAAAGAGATGATCAAGTAAATTTGATCCCTGCTTTCACAGAGATAACTTTTCTGAAGAAGACACAATAAAATTAATTCCACAATCATTTAGGTTAATAATAATTTTAAAAGGTATTATGAAATGTCATTCACAGGGAAATAGCCGGAACTAGAACAAATCTTTTTTTTTTTTTTTTGGTCGGTCGTGGGGCTTGAACTCTGGGCTTGGGCGCTGTCCCTGCATTCTTCAGCTCAAGGTGAGTACTCTAGCGCTTGAGCCACAGTGCCACTTCCAGTTTTCTAGTGGTTTATTGGAGATAAGAGTCTCACGGACCTTCCTGCCCGGGCTGGCTTTGAACCGCAGTCCTCAAATCTCAGCCTCCTGAGTAGCTAGGATTACAGGCGTGAGCCACCAGTGCCCGGCTTAGAACAAATCATTTTGAGAGAGGTAAGCCAAGACAGAAAGACAAATGGCACATGATCTCTCTCATATGTGGATGTTAAATTCAAAATGTAAGGAGATATGACAAAGTAAACAGGACTCAAGAAACAAAGGACCTCTACTTAATTTGTTGTATCATTTCTAAATGACTCCATGTTTTTGACCACATATATGATATATAAATCATATACATATCACATATGTATCATAAATGTGCACATCTGAGGGAAGCTAGGAGGAGGGCACAGAATCAGAGGGAAACTGGACATTGATGAAAATGAACTAAGCAACTCAAGGGCAGCAATGGGAGGGAGGGAAATGAGAAGGAAAGAGGGAACACCTTACACTAAGCAAAAGGGAAGAAAAGTACATATCACCAGATGTGGAAGAAATAGGCGTATTATTAAAACTCACAGAATTCACAAACTTTATAGACCATGATAATGACAATTTGCCTGTGAATGTTAAAATATGTTTGTGACTTTAACTAGTATCACTATCCCACAATATTGTGAAATTTATGTAATCACTTAATCTCAATAAAAATTATAAAGAGGCATTATGAGGGCATTTCTATAAAATTAAGCCCCATGTGGGCAGAAAAGTTAGTCTCTTTAGTTGATGTGATGCATGGTAGCCACTTGTAAAAAATGAAAAAAGGCTAGCATTCGTGGTTCAAGCCTGTAATCCTACTTATTCAGGAGGCTGATATCTGAGGATTGTAGTTTCAAGCCAGCCCGGGCAAAAAAGACCATGAGACTCTTCTCTCCAATTAACCAGCAAAAACCCAGAGTTGGAGGTGTGGCTCAATTGGTATTGTACCAGCTTTGAGAAAAAAAGCAATCAACAGAGTGAGGCATTTTGTTCAAGCTCCAGTACTAGTACAAAAATAAAAGAAGACATGGCTGAGGGGTTATAATAGGACATAATGGAGTCAGGGGTAAGGAGGGCCAGGGAGGATTTTCTTCAGTGAGTAACATTTAGAGTGAGATCTAAAGAACATGAAGGAGTTGGCAGGTCATGAGGCCAGGAGGGAGCAGCAAGTGAAAAGAAGGCTGGAGAGAGGGGGCCCAGATAAAGGAGTAAGAGGAGACCAGTGTGGCTGGATCATAGGAGATACAGGGGAGCAAAAGGGGAGGTGAGGGACACAAGAAGGTGAGGACACTCTTCTAAGGCTTCAGTGGCCAATCTAAAAGTTTGGATCCTATTCCAGTGCTCACAGCAGTAAACAAGAGTCATGGGTATAAGCAGAGGTGAGAGGAAGGCACCTTGGTGAGAGATGATGGACAGAAGGGAATTAGTGAAGAAATATTTATAATCATTAAGTCAAATGAATGGAAGTCATATTTATATACCCAAAAGAAGTTGATTTCCTGCCAGGCATGAGTGGCTCATACCTGTAATTCTACCTACTCAGGAGGCTGAGTTCTGAGCATCACAGTTCAAAGCCACCTCAGGCAGGAAAGTCCATAAGACTCCTATCTGCAACTAACCACCAAAAAAGCCAGAAACAGAGCTTAAGTGGCTTAAATGGTAAAGTGTTGGCACTGAGCAAAATTAGCTCAGGGACAGCACCCAGTCCCCGAGTTCAAGCTCCAGGACTGGCACAAATAAAGAAAGAAAGAGGAAGAGAGAAAGAAAAAGTTTATTTTCTGAGCTAAAATGACAGGGTGCATGGATCAATGAGTTCTGCAGAAAATATACCAGGGTATGTCTTGGCAATGAAAAACTTTTTTTACTAAGATGCCAGAAAATATTAATTCCCTGGCTTCACATATGAAATTGGATTACAGGATAGAAAATGTTAGGCTAGTCTTAGGCTTCGCCTCAATGTTTCTATATGCCAAGAGATAAAGAACAATGGTTGTAGTTTGTAGAAAGAGAGATGGCTGCACAAGAATTTTGTTCCCAGCAATTTGTCCTTCTTGTGGGACAACGACAAATATATTTCATATTTGCAGAGAAGGGGGTAAGAAAAAGTACCACCCATGTGCTAACCCAAAGTAAATAACTTGAAAACATACTTAAGTTGCTCAAGAGATGAATTAAAATTAAGGACTTGGAAATGGGAACATTACAATATAAAAGTCTAGAGGCAACCACTAGAACCAACTAAATATATCATAGGAATTGAACCAAAAAAAAAACAACCCTATGCTTTAAAAAGAGGTGTATGATTGAAATGCAAGTTGGATTTATAAACCCACAGTAAATTTGAAGAGATTGAAAACAAGCAAAAAGAGGGCAAGGCAGGTGGAAGAACACTAAAATTTTCATTAGACATAAAGTAGAAGAAGGAGGAGATATTGATTGCTCTTAACTTCCATCATTGGAGAAACAGAAGTTTACGAATGTATTTGGTAAATACAAAGGTCGATCACTAGTAACAGTGAAAACAGCATTACAACCTTTCAAATCACGAAAAAGAAAAAGAAAAGAGCATTTTATAGAGCAAAAGTGGAAAATAAAGGATTTTAAGAAATAGAGATTCAATGTGTAAAATGACTTTTTAAAAAAAACCCTGGTACTAAGATCTCAAGTGATTTCAATTAAATAATGGTAATTAGGCATGTGACATAGGGCTCAAGTGAATTAATGATCTTGTTTGTGGGGGAGGGTATGAATTGCTTCTTGACACTGACAGAAAACTATATTTCCAAACACCATCATGAGCACAGAAATAGAATACAGAACTTCCAGATCACAAAAGGAACAAAGTAGTGCCTAAGTATATAGCTCAGTGACAGAACACACTTACCTAGTAGGTGCAAGGCCCCAGTTTTGATCTCTCTCTGTCTCTCTGTGTGTCTCTCTCTCTGTCTCTGTCTGTCTGTCTCTCTGTCTGTCTCTCTGTCTGTCTCTGTCACACACACACACACACACACATGAGCTATGCTAGGTGTTACATGCCTGTAACCCCAGACTTTTGAGAAACTGAGGCAGGAGGATTGAGAGGCCAGTTTGTGATACGTAGTGAGACCCTAAACCCAACTCAACACCCTACACCCAAATACACACACTTGCTCACACACACATGCAGAAAAAACAACCAAGCAAGTAAAAAGCAAAACCCTCCCCCAGAAACATCAAACTAGGAAGTGATTTTTTTAAAAAAACCCAGAAAACATAGTGAATGGAAAAACATCAGTAATCAAAATAAACCATTATTTGCAAATAATATGATGGTTTTCCTAGAAAAGAAAGATAATCAAGTATAAAGCTATTAAAATCAAGACACATGTTCAGGATAGACGCCAGAAATAAGACAAACTTGCTAAAATCAATAGCTTTCCTTTTTGTCTGTAGTAATCAATTTACAACCTCATCTTCAAAATACTGAGAAATCAACCTAAAACAACACATATAAGATAAGGAAATGACAAACTACTCAATAGAAAAATAAGCAAAGGTTATGAATAGTCAGGTCCCATAAAAAGAAAAATGGCCAATAACCATAAAAACTTGTTCAACCTCAGTGGTAATCAGAGATATGGAAATTGAAACAATATTACTATCAAAGGTGAGAAATGATTCTTAATATTAGTGATGGTGATGGAGTAGGAATAGACATTCTCATAGGAATGAAAACTGGTAGAACATTTTTGTAAAGCAATTTGGGGATGTTTCAAATTTAAATGCATATGACATTTGACCCAACAATTCTGCTTTCAGAAATCTGTTCTACAGAAACGTCTTGTACCCATGCCAAGACATTCATTGTAGAATTATTTATAATAATAAAAAGGAGGGAAACAAATATCCCAAAGTAGAAGAAAGATCAATTAAATTATAGTACATCCATATGTAGGAGAATACCAAGGAATTGCATCTTGTCTCTCCTGGACTTAATGTTTCACCTTGAAGCAGACCTCCTCCAGACAACTTCAGTAGTATTCATTATTTATGGCATTATTTATAGGTAGGCATCCCTTGTCCCAACAGAAGGGTAAAAAAGGAGACTTCTGCGGCTTCATAAAATGCAGGATTCTTACATCTCTCTGTGGGATGGTAGCTTTGTCTTTGAGAAAGCAAAGTAAATTCAGATATGGGTGTGCTGGCAGGAAGGACCCTATGGTTTCCAGTGGAGAGTCTCATGAAAGAAGTCGGAGTCTAGCCGGGCGCTGGTGGCTCACGCCTGTAATCCTAGCTACTCAGGAGGCTGAGATCTGAGGATCGAGGTTCAAAGCCAGCCCGGGCAGGAGAGACTGTGAGACTCCTATCTCCAATAAACCACCAGAAAACTGGAAGTGGCGCTGTAGCTCAAGTGGTAGAGCGCTCGCCTTGAGCTGAAGAGCTGAGGGACAGCGCCCAGCCCCACGGACGACCAAAAAAAAAAAGAAGTCAGAGTCTATACTCCAAATAAGTATTCAAGGATCATGGAGAAGGCCATGTCTTTTGACTAGAGTATTTCAATATGGTATTGTGTCTTAAGAGCAATAGCTGATTTGTAGCACCAGTAAGAAAGACCCAGACCAAAATTTCAAAGACAGAGTATTCTTTGGTTTGTAGGGGCAGGGTTCCACAGCAACATCATGTAGCTGAAAAAAAAAATAGGTGGCTCAAGGAGGCTCAACTACCCACTCCATAGAATGACAGGGAGAAGTAGCGACAACAGTGGCCTCCAGCACTTGGTGCTATCTGGTTGGTCCTCATCTCAATCTGATCTCATCTCCAGTGACTATCCCCTCACTCACTCTGATTCGGATGCATATGCTCCTTTATTATTCTCAAACATGCCATATGCTTCTGGTGAGTCTTCGCTCTTGCTCTTCCTACTGCTTGGAAAATTATTTTCTTATATTGTCTCACTTTTTCTAAGTCTGCTCAAATCTCACCTTTTGAACAAGACCTTCCTTACTTCAAATTCTTTTACAATTCAAAAATCCTTTCTCCTCTAAGATAGATCCAAATATTCTTGTCTTTCCCATTTGATTTACCCCACAGGATTTAATACTTTGTCTATTTTTTTTTCTATTGCTTCTTTAGGCCCAATTCACCCCTCACCTTCAACGAAGATGATTTCCCCTCATTGTTTGGTTAGCTGATTTATCCCTAGGACCTAGAGGAATGTATACTATATAACTAGCATTCTACGAATATATGATAGAATGAGTATGAGCTAGATACTAGTGGCTCATACTTGTAATCCTAGCTACTTGGGAGGCTGAGAATTGGAGACCTTTGGTTCAACCCCAGTGTGTGCAGAAAAGTTTGTGAGACACTTTTTCAATCAACAACTGACTATGGTGCTGCACACTTGTCATCCTAGCTACACTGGGGATCCTAAAATAGACAGATCAGGATCCAGGTGTGTCCAGGACAGGACCTTATCTCAAAATAACCAGCCTCCAAAAAGCCTGGAGGCATGGTTCAGTGATTAAGTGCCTGCCGAGCAACTACAAAGCCCTGAGTTTAGACTTAAAAAAGAAAGAAAAAAGAAAATTGTGTACTAGAAAAACTAAAATATATATTGATAATAAAGGAAAATGATCAAATAATATTTATAATGAGCTGGGTGTAGTGATACATGTCTATAAACCTAGCACCTAAGGTAGAAAGATTAGAGTTTGAGGCCAAAAGGTGCTACCCTGACTCAAAAAACAAAAAACAAAACAAAACAATAAAAAGGTAATAGTACATACCATTTACATGAAAGCAATATGTGTATGTGTGTGTTTGTATGTGTATGTACATGCATGTGTGTGCATGCTAGAAGGATAAATACCAAACTGTCAGGAGGGGGAGCCTGCAATGAAAGAATTAAAATGATTAATTTTATCCTTTGTATATTTCTGTATCCTTTGCCACTTTTAAAATATGTGTTTATCACTTGTATTATAAATCAGATTACATATGACAGTCTCTTAGTCAACAATATTAAAAGGTAACAGTTTTAGAACAAGGTCCAGACTTCTAGTATTGACAAAGCAGCTTGTGTCTGACTAGTTCTTGCTAAGATAAAAAATACATAAATTCTGCCTTAAATTTTTTTAATGGCTTAAATCTATGGGAGAATGTCAAAACAAAAACGAGTAAAAACAAACAAAAAGCAGAAACCTAAGGGAATTCAGTTCTTACAAGAAGGAGGATCATGCAGGGTGTGACATGCACAATTTTATGGCTTCTCCTTGGAGAATACCTCCTAATTCTTGAGTAACATAGAGATGGAAAATAAATAGAATGCCACAGCCTGAGGATTCAGAGGACAAAGTTTGGTCCTGCCAGAGCAGTAGGAAAGTGAAAAGGGTAAAATCAGAAAAGAAGGAACTACTGAGGGCTAAGTAGCAAATCTATATGTAAATTTCCCTCATCTCCTTGGCTGATTCCAGAACTGTATGAATGAAGAGACTCCAGAGAGACTGTGGGAAAACAACAGCTGGAAGCCAGAAAGAGCTGAGCACAAACTTTGTTACTTTCCACCTCAGGAGAAATAGTGTTTGGAGTTTGAGTATCATTGTGTTGGAGAAGTTTGGCACTTTTTGAACAGAGGGACCATGGCCAGAATTAAGAGATTATATCTAGGAATAGTAACAAAAGTAAGATAAATAAATCCTGATGAAGCGTGAAACCAAGCCTACATGCCACTGGAATTTAACTGCCAGGAATTTAACTGGTTATTAGAATAAAACACAATTCTGTTCAAGGGAAATGACTAAATCATGAATTAACAACAGTCTATTTACAATGTCCTACATGCCTTGAAACTTATTAGACAGGTGAAAAAGCAGAAAAATGGCACGCTTAATTAAGAAAAAAGTAGAAATAAAAGTTCAGAGAGCCTAATGTTGGAATTAGCAGAGAAGGTAATTGATAACTATGTGAAAAGAGCCACAGAAGAACATAAAAATAAATTAAGAGAAATAATTTCAGGGCTGGGAATGTGGCTTAGTGGTAGAATACTTACCTAGCATGCATGAAGCCTTGGGTTTGACTCTTCAGCATCACATAAACAGAAAAAGCCAGAAGTGGCACTGTGGCTTAAGTGGTACAGCGTTAGCCTTGAGCACAGAGAGGCTCAGGAACAGAGCCTAGGTCCTAAGCTTAAGCCCCATGACTGGCCAAAAAAAAAAAAAAAAAAGATAATTTCAGTAAAGATATTAAAATTGCAAAGAAACTTATGATTACCTTATAACTCTGTGAAGGGAAATTATACAATTCAATGAGTAGGTTATAAATTGTCTGAATAAAATTTGCATATATAGCCGGCGTCTGTAATTCTAGCTATGCAGGAGGCTGAGATCTGAGGATCGTGATTCAAAGCCAGCCTAGGCAGGAAAGGTCCGTGAGACTCTTATCTCCAATTAACCACTAGAAAACCGGAAGTGGCACTGTGGCTCAAGTGGTAGAGTGCTCACCTTGAGCTGGGCGCCCAGGCCCAGATTTCAAGCCCCACGATGGACCCCCCAAAAATTGCTTATATATAAATATGTATATATACATATATAAACAAACTAATATATAAATGGATATATAAAACATAAAAATGAATTGAAATATCTGAACTGAAAAAATAGACTAACTGAAATAAAAATACTCTTTATAGGATTGGGAAAAGCAAATAGGAAAAATGGACTTTAAAAGACTTTTCAAGCCAGGTGCCAGTGGCTCACACCTGTAATCTTAGCTACTCAGGAAGCTGAGATCTAAGGATCTCGGTTCAAAGCCAGCCAGGGCAGGAAAGTCCATGAGACTCTTATCTCCAATAAACCACTCAGAAAACAGGAAGTGGCCCTGTGGCTCAAGTGGTAGAGTGCTAGCCTTGAGCTGAAGAGTTCAGGGACAGCGCCCAGGCTCAGAGTTCAAGCCCCATGAATGGAACAACAACAACAAAAAAAGACTTTTCAAACTGGGTGTTGGTGGCTCATGCCTGTAATCCTAGCTATTCAGGAGGCTGAGATCTGAGGATCATGGTTCCAAGCCAACTCAGGCAAAAAAGTCTATGAGACACTTATCTCCAATTAGCTACCACAGTGCTGGAAATGGTGCTGTGGCTCAAAGTGGTACACTAGCCTTGAGCAAAAAAACTCAAGAACAGTGCCCAGACCCTGAATTCAAGCCAAGGAGCAATGCATAGGCACAAACACACACACACACACACCACACACACACATACACACACACACATATTTTCCAAAACGTTACCACTTCATAAAATAAGTAACATCAACCACAAAAATTAGGGAAAAAGGTGGAATCTTTTTTTTTTTTTTTTGGTTAGACATGGGGCTTGAACTTAGGGTTTGGGCATTATCCCTGAGCTCTTTTGCTCAAGGCTAGTGCTCTACTGTTTTGAACTGCAGCACTACTTCTAGTTTTCTGGTGATTAATTGGAGATAAGAATCTCACAGCCTTTCCTGCTGGGGCTGGCTTTAAACTGCAATCCTTGGACCTCAGCTTCCTCAGTAGCTAGGATTATAGGTATGAGCCACCAGCTTCTGGCTAGAATAAATTTTTGAGAACTCTGAAAATTAACCAAAGGTTTACAACAAACTAGGGGGAATATTCCTTACAAAGAAGGAAGTTATATCTCAAAAACAGGAGCTTTGTAGCACTTTAGCCTGACCTACTCTTATTTCTCACTCTCTAGCTCAGTAGTGGCCTTGAAAACAGTCTTCCATCTTCCTTTTTTGATTTGTCTAGTGATTCCCTTGAAACTCCAATTGTAAGGCTGGCTTAAAACTAACCCAACATGAACAACCTTCTCCCTGGGGGTGAAAGGGATGTTTGTTGAAAATAGTTGTAGGCAAAAATAATTACAGCAAGTGTTTTACCAACATGGTAAACTGAGGCAATGGATAAGTTGGGTGTGGGAGAGGACCAGGGAACTAAAAAGAATAAATTACATGAAAATCTTGGAGACAAGTATGGTGGGTGGTTTACTCCTGTAATCCCAGCACTCAGGAGGCTAAGGAAGGAAGATCTTGAGTTTAAGCAAGTTGCAGGCCAATCTGGAGTATATTTCTTTGGGAAGAAGAGGACCATGAAAATCTCCACCATTATTCTTGGTGATCTACAAGGCCACATGTATGTGTAGGACTGAGTGCATTTACAGGAGGAAATGGAGAATACCATAAGTTCCTCCCTGTGCCCTTAAGGGTCTGTACCATAAGTTCCTCCCTGTGCCCTTAAGGGTCTGTACAAAGGCCAAGGTAGGGTTGAAAATTGTTTGGAACACACACACACACACACACACACACACACACACGTACAAATACCCTGGGCAAGAATTAGGATGCTTTACAAGTTGTAGTCATTTAAGGAAATCTCAGCTCAAACTGTTGACCTCTAAGCTAACTGAATACACTTTGTTGACTACACATAGTGAATATAAACTTTATAGATTAGTTCAGAGAAGTGACTACATAAATAACCTCAGCAAGCAGCAACAATAAGAAGCACTACAGAAGAGGAAAGAGAATCTGATTTCTAGATTTATGTGTTTCGGCATTTTAGAAGTTTTGCCTGTTTTTTGTTTGTTTGGTTTATGGTACTAAAGTTTTAACTTAGGGATTCACACTAAGTCAAACGTCCAATCCAAGATCTTTTCAATAAAAAAATTAGAAGACATGCAAAAGATAAAAAAGAAAACATTCATGACAAAAAGAAACAAATAGACACTGTCTCTGAGGAAGTGCAGATGATGGACTATTTTAAATATCTTCAGAGCACTGACTAACCAACTAAAGTATGAGAATAATTAAGTATGACAATGAGAATATGCATCTTACATTCACCACATGTAAATATCAGTAAAGAGATTGAAGTTGTAAAAATATGAGAAGGTAAGCTCTACAGTTAAAAAACACAGTAACTAAGATAAAAATTTACAAGCGGGTGTTGGTGTTTCACATTTGTAATCCTAGCTACTGAGGAGGCGGAGGGTGGGAGAGTCTGGGGAAATTAGGGGAAAGGAGTGGGGAGATGGTGGGAGCATTTGGGAAAGATACAAGAAAAGGTAGAGAGATGGTTAGTGAGTCACGGATGTACTTACTTACATTCAGAGACAACTTCTAGAAGTTGCATAATAGTAGGATAAGTATGGTGAACAAAAATTAAATTTCAAAATAGTGGGTAGAGAAGACTCTGAATGTTTCTAAGACAAAGAAATAGGTGTTTGGAAAGAGAAATATGCCAACTGTCTTATCTATTTGGTGGTTGTACAAAGTATACATGATGCAAATGTTGCACTGTGCTCCACAAATACATACAATTACTATGTGTCAATTAAAAACAAAAATATGTAGAAATAAGATCAGACACATTCAGATTAAAGATTTAGGATCTTGAAAATAGGACAATATAAATAATCTAAACTGAAACACAAGGAAAAAAAAGAAGAAAAAGAGAGAAATAACAGCTCATCATTGATATAGAAGTTAGCATCAAGAGGTAACACCCACGTAACTGGAAATCTTTAGAAAAAAGAGACATAGCATGGAGCAGAAATCATGTTTGAATTCTATTTACAGGAATTTTGCTTGAAATTGTTCTAAATTTGATTAAAAATATATAGCAGTCTTAAATCCAAGAGCCTTAGGAATTCTCAAACTAACTGCAAACATAATCACATCTATGAACAGTGGAGTCAAGCTATTGAACACGAACTCGTAACTTGTGTTTGTGGTATAAAAACCACAGAATATCATTTTCATGCTGAGAATATAAATTTGAAATAACATTCCTGGTAATTAAAAATGTAATGCATAAACCCAAATCACATAATGTATTTCTTGAGTTATGTCTGTGCTGTATAGTATTAACATTAAAGAGGATGAATACTTAAAAAATACTTAATTAAAGTATATCTTTGATCTACTAAGTATTAAATCCAAGGGCTCACACTTGCTAGACAAATGCTCTACCATTTGAGCCATATCCCCAAGCAGCCAGAAAGGAAACATACATTAGATATTGGAGAACAATGATAAGAATATCAGCCAACTTCTCACTAGAAACAATACAATCCAGAAGAAAATGGAATGATACATTTAAATGGCTGAAAGAAAAGGATCATCAACTTAGAGTTCCACATTGAGTAAAAAAATATTTTTTAAATGAAAGTGGAATAAAGACATTTTCAGATGAGTACAAGCTGAGAAAATTCACTGCCCACAAACTGCACTATGAGATATAGTAAAGGAAGTTCTTCAGATGGAAGGGAAGAATTAGCAGATGGGAAAATGAATTTGCAAGGAGGAACTGAAAACTACTGGAAAGGGTGCATATACATTTAAATATAAAACTATTTTATCTTAAACTATTTAAAAGCCAATTATATGTTTAAAACAAACAATCACAATGCACTGTGAGGTTATACAATATGTAGAAATAAAACAGCAAAAATGACAGAAAGAATGGGATAGGGATAAAATTACATTATTATACATTATCTTTTGTGTGATGCAGTATGATATTTATTTAGAGTACATTATGCTGAAAAGTTTAGGATTAATATTGCAACTCCTAGAAAAGCTTCTACATAATGATAAAAGAAGGATAGCTAATGGAGTCCAAGGATGATGTGTGAATTATCAGTAAACACATGAAAAGATGCTCAGCATCACCCACTACCAGGAAGAGCAAATCAAAACTACAGTGCAATACCATCTCACATCACTGCAATGGTTATAATAAAATGAGAAAATAATAACTATTTGCAAGATGAAAAATTGGAATTTTCCTACATTGTTGGTGTAAAATGATGCAGCCACAAAAGTTTAAACATAGGAATCACCACAGATTCCCCAATGAAACTCCTATGTGTACACAAAGAGAGAGGAAAACATCTTCACCCCAAAACTTGCACACAAATATTCTTAGCCTAAAAGTGGAATCAATCTAGTGTCTACCAACTAGTGAATGGATAAATAAATAAATGAATAAATAAATCTGGGCTATTAATACAATGGAGCCAAATTGGCAAAAAACAGAATGAAGTTCCTATATATGGTACAATATGGATAAATCTCATAACATAGTAAGTTAAAGTCAGACACAGCTGGTACCACATACACAGAAGAAGTCTGTGATTCTATGTCTGAATTAGAATAGATGAGAAATTTGTTTTAATGGCTGGTTAGGGTTGGCCAAGTGTTGGTAGGAGTAACTGCTAATGGGTTGTGCTCTTGTAAGCAAGGAAGGGTTAAAGAGTCTAAAATTCGTTATGGTAATGGCTTCAACATTGTCAATACATTAAAAAAAATTGAGCTGGTTGCTGATGGTTCATATCTGTAATCCTAGCTACTCAGGAGGCTGAGACCTGAGCACCACAGTTCAAAGCCAGCTTGGATAGGAAAGCTTGAATGAAAACAGCTCAGGGATAGCACCTAGGCCCTGAGTTCAAATTCTAGGACCAGCAGATGCATGCTGGGCCAAGGCAGGGTTGAAAATTGTTTGCATCTCTGTCTCTGTCTCTGTCTTTCTCTCTCTCTCTCTGTCACACACACACACACACACACACACACACACACACACACACACACGAACATATACCCTGGGCAAGATTTAGGATACTTTACAAGTTATAGTGATTTAAGGAAATCTTGGCTCTCACTGTTGACCTCTAAGCTAACTGAATACACTTTGTTGACTACACATAGTGAATATAGACTTTATAGATTAGTTCCAAGAAGCCACATGAAAAGAGTCATATCACATCCTCAATCATTACTGTTTTTAAGGGGTGGAGAGGAGGGAATTGAGAGAAACTATATGTGGCTTGAGAAGACAGTGGTATTTACTCTCCCTATGGAAAAGTTTTCCAGTGCATGACTGGGTCAAAATTAAGCTCCAGTGAGAGAGTCATAACAGTGGTTACCTCTGGCAGAGCAGGTGAGAGGTTCTGGAATATGGCTTAAGGGAACATTCTTGTGTGATGGAAACATTTATTTATTTATTTTTTTTGGTCAGTCATGAGTCTTGAACTCTGGGCTCAGGCGCTGTCCCTGCACTCTTCAGTTTAAGGTGAGCGCTCTACCGCTTGAGCCACAGCGCCACTTCTGGTTTTCTAGTAGTTTATTGGAGATAAGAGTCTCACGGACTTTCCTGCCTGGGCTGGCTTTGAACTGCAATCCTCAGATCTCAGCCTCCTGAGTAGCTAGGATTACAGGCGTGAGCCACCAGCACCTGGCTATTTAATATTTTAATTATGGTGATTAGTAGGCTATATGTTCTTGTCAAAACATTAAAATTTGAGTATTTTATTCACTATAATAAAAAGAACCAAGAAATATTTTTCCCAATGAATTCATTTGCTGAGTAAAGCTTTTTAAATTCTTTAAAATGTATGTGGTGGCTTATGATTGTACTCTTAGCTATTTAGGAGGTTGAGATCTGAGGATCACAGTTACAAATCATCCCAGGCAGGAAAGTATATGAGACTCTTATCTCCAATTAACCACCAAAAAACTGGAAGTGGAGCTGTAGCTCAAGTAGTAGAGCTCGTGCTGAGCAAAACACCTCCAGGACAGCCAGACGCTGGTGGCTCATGTCTGTAATCCTAGCTACTCAGCAGGCTGAAATGTGAGGATCATGGTTTGAAGACGGCCTGGACAGAAAAGTCCCCATGAGACTCTTATCTCCAATTAACTAAAAAACTGGATGTGGAGCTATGAACAAAGTGGTAGAGCACTAGTTTTTTTTTTTTTTTTATTGTGAAAATACCATATAGAGGGGTTACAATTACATGGGCAAGGTAATGAGTGCATTTCTTTCTTTCTTTCTTTTTTTTTTTGGGTCCAGTCGTGGGGTCTGAACTCTGGGCCTGGGTCTTGTCCCTCAGCTCTTCAGCTCAAGGCTAGCGCTCTACCACTTGAGCCACAGTGCCACTTCCGGCTTTTTTCTTTTTGCTTATGTGGTACTGAAGAATTGAACCCAGGGCCTCATGCATGCAAGGCAAGCGCTCTACCACTGAGCCACCTTCCCAGCC
>NW_012267249.1:4991010-5008917 GCF_000151885.1 Dipodomys ordii | reverse complement strand
AGGCTAGCGCTCTACCACTTGAGCCACAGTGCCACTTCCGGCTTTTTTCTTTTTGCTTATGTGGTGCTGAGGAATCGAACCCAGGGCCTCGAGCTTGCCAAGCGCTCTACCACTGAGCCACCTTCCCAGCAATGAGTGCATTTCTTATCAAGCATTGTTGCCTCCTCCTTTGTTTCCCCTTCCCATCCCTTTCCGTCCCCTCCTCCCCCCAGCAATAGTTTTGAGAAAAAGAGCTCAGAGACAGCACCCAGGCCCTGAGTTCAAGCCCCACAACCAACAAAATAAAAAACAAAAAAACTTAACTTCAGTGTTCTGAAGTTAAGGCCCAGGACTGGCATAAAAATAAGTAAATAAGTAAATAAATTTATTCATAAATAAATAAAACAAAAATGCTAGAGGTCTCCTTTGATATTTTAGCATGATTGAGAGCTAATCAAATAAAATCCAGTGTTTATAGGACTTCAGAAATTATTGTTTCTTTGAAATTATGCTTCTCAAGTAAGCAATTTAGCATGATTGAAAATATAAATTTATGTTTTGAAAACTGCAACAGATGTTTTCTTTTAATGTCTATCTGTCTATATGTGAATGAGAATGAACAGTGTATAATTCATTCCATTTACACTAAAATTTATGAAAAAAAGATGGTAAATTGTTTTACAAATGTTCTGTTTTCCCCTCCTTGCGTATGAATTTAGCTGATATAAACTTGTGGTCTTTTAATTGATGTTAAGCTATGTCCCAGTATGTTTTTGGTTAAATGCTATTGATTTCTGTTTGCATCATCTATAGATCAGGAGAGATCTAGTCAACCTCACCCCCCACCTTACATGATAAAATTGGATTCTTAGGAAAGAAATCTTGTTATAAAGATTTTGAGAGCTGGTGATTCATTTATAAAGCAATACATAGGAGCCAGAAACAAGTGGCTCACACCTGTAATAGCTATTGAGGAGGCTCAGATCTAAGGATTGAAGTTTGAAGCCAGCAGGAAGTGGAGCTGTGACTCAAGTGGTAGAGTGCTAACCTTGAGCACAAAAGCTCAGGGACAGCATCCTGGCCCTGAGTTCAAGTCTAAGGACTGTGGGAAAAAAAGAATACACTGGCGGGCAATGTTTCTATCAAATTTTATGATTATAATTTTCAGGCTATATATTACTGTTATATAATTTGGCTATGTATGGCTCCACTTTTTATGTTAATTATTTAGCTCTATATGTCATTGTAAAAATAGTGATTATTGCATAATATAAAAATATCTTTATATTTGTATAATATACATATCCATATTTATATAGTATATATTATACTAACTTATTATATAAAACACATAGCTTAAATGGTATATATTTACACTGATATATTACACTATATAAGTTCTATAATATATTACATAAATTATACATCTATTATATGTAAGTTATAATAGAATATTATATATTATGAATAATATTTACATTATATTATATATACATAAATGTGCTTTGATATCATCATCTGTGATGTCAGTGCTCTATTTCATTGAATATAGTATAGGGAAAAATGTTGATTTAAATATATTACTTAGCTGGGCACCAGTGGCTCACACCTATAATCCTAGCTACTCAGGAGGCTGAGATCTGAGGATCACAGTTTGAAGCCAGCCTAGGCAGGAAAGTCTATGAGACTCTTATCTCCAATTAACCACTGGAAAACCAAAAGTGGTGTTGTCACTCACAGTGGTAAAGCACTAGCCTTGAGCATAAGAGGTCAGGGCAGTACCAAGGTCCTTAGTTCAAGCCCCACCATCAACAAAAAAAATCACTTCTGAGGAAAAAGAAGAAACAATAAAAATGGCACCAGGACTCTTAGATTCCTGCCTCTCATCATTTAAAAAGAAATCCCAGATGGCTAAAAAAATATAAATACAGTTAACCCCCCACAACACTGGGTTTCGTATCTATGGATCCAACCAAAGTCAGATTGCACATACTTGGGAGAAAACGTATCTGTATTGAACTTGTAAAGATGTTTTTCCTAAGTGGGAGAAAACAAGGGAAGAGGTGACACTGTTCAAAAAGAAATGTACTCATTACCTGACTTAGGTAACCGTAGCCCCTCTAGAGATCACCTGAACAACAAAAATTTTAGAAAAAGATTTTTTTCTTTGTTATTATTACCTGGACAATACAGTCTATTTAGATGACATTTACACTGCATTACCTATTATATGTAATCCAGAGGTGATTTAAAGTGTGCCTGGGGTTGTATGTAGGTTCTATGCAAATTCGACACCATTTTATATAAAGGACCTAGGCAGCAGTGGATTTTGGCATGCTTGGGTGGTCTTGGAGCCAGTCCCTCAAGATAGGGAGGAATGACTGTAATCTATTTCCAGCAATAGCTGTCTGGAGAAACTCTCAGTATAGAGTACTTAAAATGCTGGATGAAGTACAAAAAGCATTTTCTTTTTAAAGGCATGGCAATGTTGTCAGGAAAGGAAGGAAAATGATCAGAAACAAGGAGAAAGTTCTACTTCAGGAAAATTCCAGCTGGAGCCTGCCTTTGCATGGCAATATCTGCCAGTCCTTGGTGGCCAAGACAAAGGACAGGAATTGAAGTTTGAGTTTTAAGGTCCAGGGAAGTTGGGTTGGAACCCTCACACATTAAATGGTAAAAAAAATGATCCCTTCGGATAATTTAGAGAAATGAAGAAGCTAGCCAATTCCCAACCAACAGAAAAAGACAGTGAGGATAGTTGATTCCTAACTGTGAATCTGTAAGCCTAAAATTTAAAGTGATTCTGAGTTTGCAGAAGTAAACACAAATTTTCCATGGAGGAACATGTTTTCATACAGACCTCAGCTCCACAGATAAATTCCCAAAGAATGGGAGTTCATACACATTTTTGAAAAACTTCAGTCACTAAGTGTATGAATTGACAGAGACAATGCACAGTAGAAACAGACTTCTGTATGTGACAGCTACCAGATTGATCAGACAGAACATAAAATATGTATCTACTATGTTTAAAATAATGCCAAAGACATCAAAAGCTTGACAAAGGAGCAACAGAATGTCAAGAAGTATGAGGCAGAGTTGATAAGAAACTTCCAGATAGTAAAAAAAATAAAATAAAATGGGGAAAAATATAAAGGGCTTAAAGGGTAGTTTATACCCAGGTGAAAGAGAAGATAAACCTCAGAAGTTACCAAGAATGCATTAAATAGAGACCATGATAGTGAAAATGGGAAAGGTTAGCGAAGACGAAGAAATGAGAGAGATCTAACGTAAGTTTAAAAGGAGCTTGAGAAGGAATAGGAGCTGTAGATTCAGAGATTTCAACGGAGAGTTTCCAAAGCATAAGAAAGATGCCAATTATCAGTATCAGATTGAAAAACAAAAAAAGCAGAGTATTCCCAAACAGGGTAAAATGAAAGTAAACAGACCTCAGCACGTGCCCCAGTGAGGCCTGTTTATTGAGCAGTATTGGGAGCTGAACTCAGGGCCTTGCACCCTTACATGCCCTACCATTTCAGGCATACCTCCATGCCCTTTTTGCATTAAGTTATATTGCAGATAGAGTCTCAGTTTTTGCCTAGGACCAGCAGTGGACAAAGATCCTCCTTCCTATGAACTTTTGAGCAGCTGGATGACTATCATGTACTATCACACTCAGCTCTATTGGTTGAATTGGGATCCCTTGAACTTTTTGTACCAAATGGCCTTGAATCTTGAACCTCCCACTCTCCCCTCCCTCACGAACATCTGAGGTAATAGGTGAGAGCTGCAATGACTGGGTTGTTGGTTTTTTGTGTTTTGTTTGTTTGTGTGTGTGTGTTTGCCTGTCCTGGGGCTTGAACACAGGGCCTCGGCACCGTCCCTGAGAGCTTCTTTGCTCAAGACTAACACTCTATCACTTGAGCCACAGTGCCACTTGTGGCTTTTTCTGTTTATGTGGTACTGAGGAATTGAACCCAGGGCTTCATTCATGCTAGGCAAGCACTCTACCACTAAGCCACATTCCCAGCCCTACATTGTGTTTTTAAATATACTTTGAATTTTTAGAATAGTTCTAGACTTACAGAAAAGTTGAGAAGCCTGAATAAGGCACCTATGTGCCGCCTTACATGCTGTTTGCTCCATTGTTAACATCTTATATTTTATGGCGTATTTGTCACATCTGACATTTTATGGTACACTAATGAGACAATACTGGCACATTATTATTAACTGAACTTCATAGTTATACTTCTGTAGTTTTTACTTAATATCCTTTCCTTGTCCAGGATTCTGTCTAAGAGATCACATTATATCTACTTAGGCTCCTCTTGGTTGTAATAGTTACTCAAACTTTCCTTCTTTTTGGATTCTTTCCCCCCCTGGTCATTGGGCTTGAACACTGGGCCTGGGCACTATCCCTGAACTTCTTTTGCTCAAGGCCAGTGCTCTACTACTTGAACCACAGCCCTACTTCTGGCTAATTCTGAGTAGTTTATTGGAGATAAGAGTCTCATGGGGACTTTTCTGCCCAGGCTGGCTTCGAACCACAAGCCTCAGATCTTAACCCTCTGAGTAGCTACGATTACAGGCTTGAGCCACTGGTGCCCAGCTATTTTTATATTCTTGACAGTTCTGAGGAATATTTTGGGTATTTTGTAGAATATCCAAAATCAGTTGGAATTTGTCTGATTTTTTGTTGTTGTTGTTGATGTTTTCTTTTTTCTTTCTTTCTTTCTCTTTTTCTTTTTTTGGTGCTGTTCCTGGGGCTTGAACTCAGGTCCTGAGTGCTATCCCTGAGCTTTTGTACTCAAGGCTAGTGCTCTACCACTTTAGCCACAAATCCACTTTCAGCTTTTTGGTAGTTAAGACGTAAGAGTCTAATGGACTTTACTGCCTGTACTGGCTTTGAATCACAATTCTCAGATCTCAGCCTCCTGAGTAGCTAAAATTATAGGTGCTTACTCTTGTCTTTTTTATTTATTTATTTATTTATTTATTTTTTTGTTTTTGGTCCGGTCGTAGGGCCTGAACTTTGGGCCTGGTTGCTGTCCCTAAGCTCTTCAGCTCAAGGCTAGTGATCTACCACTTGAGCCACAGCGCCACTTCCAGTTTTTTTCTTATGTGGTGCTGAGGAATCGAACCCAGGGCCTCTGGCATGCAAGGCAAGCGCTCTACCACTGAGCCACCTTCCCAGCCCCCTCTTGTCTTTTTTTTATACAATCATCCCTCATTTTTTCTGCAGTGCTTGGGTTTAAACCCAGGTCCATGTGTATTTTAGGCAAGTGCTTTACCACTAAACACCCCAATCCTTGTTATTTCTTTTTTTGTTTTGATTTTTTTTTTGTCAGTTGTGGGGCTTGAACTCTGGGCACTGTCCCTTAGCTATATGGCACTGTATATTGAACTCTGGGCACTGTCCCTTAGCTATATGGCACTGTATAAGAATCCCGGTTCAGGGCTGGGAAGGTGGCTCAGAGGTAGAGCGCTTGCCTTGCATGCATGAGGCCCTGGGTTTGATTCCTCAGCACCACATAAGCAAAAAGAAAAAAGCCGGAAGTGGAGTTGTGGCTCAAATGGTAGAGTGTTAGCCTTGAGCTGAAGAGCTGAGGGACAGCACCCAGGCCCAGAGTTCAGGCCCATGACTGGACACCACCCCCCCCCCCAAAAAAAAGAATCCTGGTTCATGTTGTGTATTTTCTTTCCTGACTTTGGTCATCCATTTCTTCAAGATGCTTTGGTTTCTTTATTTGAGAATGGATTAGACCTAGGTGCTAGGCCTGCTCTTAGCTGTTAGGGTATCATTTCTTCAAGACCTTCTCAGCTGACCGAACATAGAAATGTATGTGTGTCCATCAGCCTATTTACACATACATATGTTTGTGTATATCATATGATTGTGTATGATGTACATACATACATATTTCTACATATAACCATCTGTGTCTATAGTAACCACCAAATAATAAAAGAATATAAAAATAACAAAGTAATAGATGTGATAGTTAATCAATTATCTATCTTATTGGATTGAGCAGCACCTAAGAAGCTGGTAACATGTATTTCTGGGTATGTCTGTAAGGATGTTTCTGGAGCATGTTGGCACATTAGACAGCAACTGAGGGAAACCCTGCCTCCTTTAATGTGGGTGGCCCAGTCCACTGGGTGGGGGCCTAGGTGGAACAGAAGTGGAAGAAGCCAATGGGCACAGACATTCACTCTGTTTCCTGTCCACCATGAGGTGAGCTGCTCTGTTTCCCAACATGCTCCCTTCCTAAATACTCAGCCGGCCCCCAGCAATGGAACCAGCTGACCATAGACTGGACCTCTGAAACCATGAGCCAAAAATAAAGCTTTCCTCTCTTAATTTATTTTTTCCCTCAGGTATTTGTCATAATGTCAAAAAGTCTGACTAACACAATGGAGGAAAAATAGAATAATAAAAAAATAATTAGTCCCAAAGAAGGCAAGGACAGAAAAATATCTGAACAGAAACTAGGCAAGACAAACAGAAAACAAAGAGACAGACAGTAAACTTAGATGTGAAGAAAAATAAACTGCATGTTTCAGAAAATTTTAAAGTGACAGTCACTATTGCAACTTGCTGCCACTCTTGTCTGCCCTGCTTTTTGCCTAAGAAGGTTGATAGGCATGTAATTTGCCCATGGATTCTTTTCACTGATGCAGATCCTTAGCAGAGAGTAGGCGACAAAGAGAGGGGGTTAGGGAAAGAAAGAGAGAGAGAGAAAGATCTTAAAGGTTTGCAAATGTGAGCTACCTATATCCTCTGATCAAAAGTTATTGCTATTGTCTAGTTGGACTGCTCTATGGAAATTTCCCGCTTGATACCAGAAACTAGATCTTTTCTAGTTCCTTTCTTGTTCTTTTGAATTCACTTGATTAGGTCAGGCTTACCCAAGGTAACATCCTGTCACTGATTGGGAACTTAATTATATCTGCAAAATCCCTGCACAGAAGCCCCTTGGGTAGTGTTTGGTTGAATAACTGGGTGGGTGGGGAGAGTGTGTGTCCTCCTGCAAGGAGACCGGAATTTGGACAGGCATTTTTCCATATACTACCTTCCTGAACTCTTCTGGCTGTTCTTTATTGGAAGAGCCAGTGGTTCTGCTTTAGGATTCTGGAGAGATTATGCCAGATTAAGGTGTCTTGGAAAATATGGTAGCCAAAGGCAGGTTATGTTTTAAGTGTACCCAATGGGTACAGATATATTCTATTTGTGCTCAGAGTTCTGCCCCTCCTCCTTCCCTTGTCTTAGTAGCTGGATCCACTGGTTGTATTGACCTTTGGGCCCTGCCTGGTTTATATAGCAGGGATCCGAAGAGAGAAAGGTCAGGGAATTTCTTCCTCAAGCTTTCTCCCTGAAGTTGGCCTGAAGTTGTCAGTGTCCTTGGGTTGAAGACTTCTCCTGCTCTGGGACACTACCCAGTTCTCTCCTCCTGGATTTCAAACCTACCTTTCTTACTCTTTTAGCCTTTCGGAGGGCCTCAGGTTGCTGCAGAATCTCATGTATCTCTGCAGCTTCCTGCCCACACCTTCACAAATAGTCCTGCTATTAAATCTCCAGAATTATACTAATTTGAATATGCCATCTGTTTTCTGTTTGGACTGTGACTGATACAAGAACCTATTAAGAGATAGACAGAGGACTGTGGCAGATGGGGATACAAATATTACTTTTATTACCATCAAAATTGATACTGGACAATATGGCTTAGGTCTGTTGGCAAGCATGCTTGCTAACACGTCACCCAGGAGGTCATCCCTGAGAAGAGTATGACCCTGAGACACCTGCCCCATGGAGGAGCAAACTCTAGATGTGTGGATGTATGTGCTTTTGTATGGAGCTGGTAAAGGACGAAACTGAACTGGGAAGTTTGAACTCTTCTTTCTGCCGAAGTCACCAGCCAGTAGAGTCAGTTCCCAGTCCCAGGGAGACACCAAAAATTGTTGCAAGAGACCAGGAGACTTATTCTGAAAGGCATCTTCTCCCAAGGAGAAATGAAGCTTGTCAATGCTAACATTTTGAACAGCCAACAGCACTTAAAAAAATTTTAAGTTAATGGGCTGGGAATGTGGCTTAGTGGTAGAGTGCTTGCCTAGCATGCATGAAGCCCTTAGTACTATGTAAACAGAAAAAGCTGGAAGTGGCACTGTGGCTCGAGTGGTAGAGTACTAGTCTTGAGCACAGAGAGGCTCAGGGTCAGTGCCCAGGCCCTAAGTTCAAGCCCCGGGACTGGCAAAAAAAAAAAAAAGAATGAGAAGAGAAAAAAATTAACTTGGTATGGTGGCACACAGTACCTGCATTTGGAAGACAGGTTGGGGGAATCACTTCAACCTAGGAGTTCAAGACCAGCCTAGACAATATAACAAGACCCTATCTCAAAAGAAAGAAGGAAAGAAGGAAGGAAGGAAGAAAGGAAACAAGGAAGGAAGGAAGGAAGGAAGGAAGAAAGAAAAGGACGAAAGAAGCCAAAGATTTAAATCAACATTGTAATAGAGGAACAGTTGCAAACTGCTTAATCAAAACACTAAGACTTCCACTGAAAAGTAGACACAGAGGATAAATAAATATTTCACATAGGGAGTTAAAAGTAAGTGAGGCATGAATTGAACCCAGGGCCTTGAGTACATCAGACAAATACTCTTCCACTGAGCTACACCCAACCATAAAAAATATTACCAATTACTAAACAGCTGGGAAAAGAAGTTCAATTTAATATTAATCAAAGAACTGATTTAAAAGAAATTTCTTCCTTTGGGCTGACAAATATTTTGAAGACTGATATTACCTAGTGATAGAGATGAGTGCTGAAATGATTACAGGAGTTTAGGAGTATAAATTGATGAAGTAGAAGGGCAATGTAGGGCTGAACTGTAATTTTAAGGGAGACACACTCCCTCAACCCAGCAAATCATTTGTGGGAATTTACACTGGAGAAGTATTCATGTTTGTATACACACACTATAGTATGCATGTATATGTATATAGTATGTGTATACATAGTGTGTTTATGGATGTTTATCATCTGTAACAGTGAAGGTATGGAAGAAATCTTTATCCATTGGGGAAATAACAAAATCTTCAGAATTTGGAATAAACAGAAAAATCATGATGAAAGTGAGAGAGAATAATAAGCAAGGCTGATTTTACATATTTTGTAAGGAAGTACCTCCTACATATAATGCTATATGAAAAAAAACAAGTTACAGAAATATATACATAGCACCTTGACAAGTATCCAAGAACGTAAAAATTAAACATGAGGAAGAAAAAGAAATCTGTAGTCAGGGTTACTGAGGTTTTTCAAAATTGCCAACTTTAAAACTTAAAAAAAGTGACACCTGTATTCTTTAAACCATATGTTTGCAGGGTGTTACTAAGTTTAAAGGTTTGCATGAGGATGGGTGTGAGATTAGCTAGCTTTCCAATAGACTGCCAAAAGCCTTTGTTTGTCACTAAGCATGCGTATATAAGAGAGGTGAATGAGAAGAATTTTTGGATGTGATCCAACCACTCAGTAATCTAAAGATTACTAAAGAAATTAAAGATAAAGGGCCAGTTATAGGAACTCCTCAAAGTTCATGGAATATAACACAGAACTGCAAATATTATAATATCCTTCCAAGAATACAGATGATTGCTCATGCCAGCACAAATTTTGTAAAGTGATTCAATGCTGTTTTGTATAATGATGTTATTATTCAATGTACTGTGTGTGTGAGATTATTCTGTTTAAATTTGCTGACATTTTACTTACAGAATCCTAATGTAGATTTACCATGGATATTCTTGTATGAATGCTTGAATACAGTAGAAATCTATGAAAGAAAAAAAAATGTGCCCAAGATTTAGTTCCCTTTTTGATACTGTTACAAGCTGTCGTGAATCCATACGCTATGGGCTATTACTTGTAAAATTGAGTGAAGTAGGGAAACTCAATTCCAAAGAGTTAGAAATGCAGGCTCAATGGCTCAAAAAATAATAGTAATAGAGTGACACTTGAATGTTGATATTCTTAAATCTACGCAAGTGGTAAGTGAACTCATAGTTGGGTGTGAGAATATATAGCATGACAACTGGAATCTGGTTTGTGCATGCTGCATAAAAGTGATAGAAAAGCTAGTAGCTCAAATAAGGAAGTTAAAGAGAAATGAATATGATCTTGTATAGAGCAAGATCATGAAGGGTTTAATGAAGAGTGGGTGAACTAAAACATTAGCATAATCTGTGACTTTGAAAGACAAAAGTCCCTCTTAGACACTGAAATCTTTATGTTGCTATGGTGTCAGCCTTTCACAAGATATGTGACATTATACAAATTCAAGAAATGATGTGAATACATAACTTCAGTACCCTAAGGTCAGGTCTTTGTTTTGTTTTGTTTTCTGGTCATGGGGCTTGAACTCAGGCCTTGGGTACTGTCCCTGAGCTTCTTTTGCTCAAGGCTAGTGCTCTACCACTTGAGCCACAGCGCCACTTCTGGCCTTTTCAGAGTAGTTTATTGGAGTAAGAGTCTCACAGACTTTCCTGCCTGGGCTGGCTCCAAACTGCCATCCTCAGATCTCAGCCTCCTGAGTAGCTAGGATTACAAGCATGAGACACCAGTGCTCAGTTTAAAAGTCAGGTCTTTATACTAATTTTTACCAAGAGAACCAAGTATGTACTGAAATGTGCATAATGCTGACCTTGGGATGGGAAAGACAAATGAGTGGATTCTAGGACATCTTCAGTTTGGGAAGAGTTCAGATGAAGCGAGAAAGTCATCTTAATTGATCCTTACAGGGGCTCTAAGTGCTGAAAATAGTGCCTCTCTTGGTTTGTGTTTGCCACACCCCTCTGGCATTAGGTTTATCCTCCTGGGCTGACCATCCCTACATGTACACACATGTATTCTATTAGTAAGGAGAGAAGAGGGATAGATGTTGAGTAGACAGTGTTGTTTATAACAGATATTATGGTTGGTCTATCATTGACCCATCACTGTGGCTTGGAAATAAGGATCATATAAGTGACAACACCTATTCACACCTATTCATACCTGGTGGTGAAGCCGTAATTAAAGTGATAATATATTGTAGTCCCCTCAACAAGGGAACTATTTCCAGAAAAAAACAGAGATCCTCCATCAGTCAGCTAAGGTGGCTAACAAATGACTCCAAAGGTCAGTGCCTAAATATAATACTTTTCTCCCAAGAGTTTCAGTGGATCAGGTAACCAGGTGTAGTTTAGTTGAGTACCTCTAACTCAAGGGCAGTCATAAGGCTCTAATTATAAGGTTCTAATTGTTAAGGGTACACTCACAGTAAAGCTCAGTTTGGAGAATCTGCTTCTAAGCTTATTCCTGCGGCTGGCAGGAGGCCTCAGATCCTTGCCAGCTGATAGACAGTGTGTTAGTCAGCTTGGGCTATGTGTTACAATAAGGCCTCTTTGATAAAGGTTTAGCCCTGATTTGACTCTATTAGAAAGTGGTAGAAATTTTTAAGAGGTAGGGCATGGTCTTCACATCATTGATAGAGACTGGGACATAACCTTCTTCTTTCTCTTTTGCACTTCCTGGCTTGGAAGTGAGCAGTTTTGTTCCACCATGTGCTACTGCCATCAGGTGCTGCCTTGCTACAGGTACAAAGTGAGAGGGACAAACATTCATGGACCAAAACTTCTGAAGTCATGGGCCAAAATGAACTTTTTCTCTTTGTAAGTTGGTTATCTGATGTGTTACAATAATGGAAAGCTGCCTAATAGAGGCTACTGAAATAAAATACTATAAACTTGGTAGTTAAAAGAAGATGCATTTGTTAAGAGTTCTGAAGCTGAGCCGGGCGCTGGTGGCTCACGCTTGTAATCCTAGCTACTCAGGAGACTGAGATCTGAGGATCTAGGTTCAAAGCCAGCCCGGGCAGGAGAGACCGTGAGACTCCTATCTCCAATAAACCACTATAAGATCGGAAGTGGCGCTGTAGCTCAAGTGGTAAAGTGCTCGCCTTGAGCTGAAGAGCTGAGGGACAGCGCCCAGGCCCAGAGTTCAAGCCCCAGGACCGACCAAAAAAAAAAAAAAAGAGTTCTGAAGCTGGGAAATCAGAAACCACAATACCAGAAATTTGGTTCCTAAGGAGGTTTCTCTTCCTGGCTTTCAGATGGCTATCTCCTTGTATCTTTACATGGTAGAGAAAGGGAGGGTATATATCACTCTGGTCTCTCTTCCTCTCCTTAGAAGGACAGTATTTCCATTATGGGGTTCTATTCTCATGATCTCATCTGAGCCTAATTATCTCCGACTTCTAAATATCACATTGGAGATTAGAGCTTGTGATGATTAATCTTGTCATCCTGACTAGATTGAGAGACATCTAGGTGATTAGTAAAGGACCACTTGAGGTATATCTCTGAGGGCTTTTCCAGAGATGATTAGATCTAGAAGGCTCTGACTTAATAGTTTAATCCATTGGTGGGTTCAAATTTTGAACAGACTCTTGGAAGATTGTAGAATTGTAGAATGTGGGTTCTAGAAGTTGGAGGAAGTGGGTTACTAAGGGGATCCTTCTGGAGGGCATTGCAGGCCCTGGCCTCTTCCTGTTACTCCTCTCTGTTTCCTGGCCACCATGAGATGAGTAACTCCTGCCACTTGCTCCTGCCTCCATGATATTCTGACTCACCTCAGGCCCCAAGCCATAGGTTGAGCCAATTTTGGACTAAAACCTCTGAAACCATGAGTCAAACTATATCTTTAATCTTTACTCCTTTTTACTTGTTTCTCTTAGATATTTGTCACAAAAACAAAAGGTTTGACTTAGATTTCAACATATAAAATTGGGTGGGGGGGCACATTTAGTTCCTAATAACTAAGAATCAGTTCCTTGACACACAGATGTTTCCACAGGCCTGCATGAGCCAAAATAAACAAAACCACAACATGGCAGTTGGTTACCTGACAGCAGATGACTGAAAGAGATGCTACCCAAGACAGAAGCCAAGGCTTTCTCTAACCTAAGTTTTGAGATGACTATCTCACCACTTTCCCTATTCTATGTATGAGTCACATATTTAAAAGAAAAGGAATACCCAGAAGTATGAATATGAGGAGGCAGAGCTCTTTGGGAACCATTTTATAGGCAGCCTACTAGTGGTTCTGAACAAATAATACAGTAATACTACTATACAGATCAGTGACAATCTAAAAAGCAGTATCGTTGCTGGGCGCCGGTGGCTCACGCCTGTAATCCTAGCTACTCAGGAGGCTGAGATCTGAGAATTGCAGTTCAAAGCCAGCCCAGGCAGGAAAGTCCATGAGACTCTTATCTCCAATAAACCACTAGAAAACTGGAAGTGGCGCTGTGGCTCACGCGGTAGAGCACTCGCCTTGAGCTGAAGAGTGCCGGAACAGTGCCCAAGCTCAGAGTTCAAGCCCCACGACCAAAAAAAAAAAAAAAAAAAAGGCAGTATAGTCAAACCTATAAACAATAAAAGTGAGTATACAGAAAAACCATAATAATGGTGCTACAATGAAAATGTTAATTAAAATGTGCTAACAGGAGTTAGCAATATCTACAGAAGGTTTTTAATTTTTTGCTTTTATTAAATACAAAAGTGATACACAAAAGTGGTGTCTATAAAACACAATTAAACTAAAAAGAAAAGTGACAAAATTAATACACATGACTTCATAAGGTCTCCTAATGCCACACCATTTCTACCCTCTCCAGAAAACACTGTTTGCTGAACTTTGAAATCATCATTCACTTTATCTTCTTCATTGTTTTATTACAGATGTTCTTATTCCTATACAAGATATCATTTGGATTTCCCTGCCTTTGATTTTATATAAATGGAAGCATACTGTCTATATTTCTCTCAAGATTATGTTTCTGAACATTTATCCATTTGATGCCTTCACACTGACGTTTTCAATTCGAACCAAACTTCACTAAGTTCTTCACATATTGTTCAAATACAAGAGGAAACTCAAACACATCATTTAAACCTCCAGCTGTCTCCTTACTTCTCTATGCAATATGGTATACAACTCATCTATCTATGTCTTGATGGATATTTGGGCTAGCTATATCATAGTAACTGCATAAATAATGCTGCTATGAACATGACAAAGCTTGCTCCTGGTTCAATTGTGCAAATTTCTTCAGAGTTTATACCTGGGAAAGGAACTGTTGGAAAAAAGCTGTAAGAGAGAATGCCAAATTGTTTTCCAGAGTAGTTGTAGTCATTTACATTCCAATCGACAGTGAGTAAAGTTCTAGTTTTCCAAATCCTATCTGATATTTGATGATATTTGATTTTTAATTTTTTTTGTCAATCTGGAAGGTATCAGATGAAATTTTATTGAGGTTTGATTTGTCTTTCACTCATCATCAATTGTAATATATTTTACAAGTACTATCCAGTGATCAAACGAGAATCTGAACTTTATACATAGGTTTTAGCCATCATGTGTAACTACAGATTGTTGTTACCTTAACAAAATATTGTACCTGTAAGTTCTCTGGTTAAAGGTTAAATGCATGCCTATAATCATAGCTATCCAGGAGGCTGAGATCTGAAGATTGAAATTCAAAGCCATCCCAGGCAGGAAAGTCTGTAAGACTTTCTCCAATTAACTACCAAAAAGCCAGAAATGGAACTATGGCTCCAAGTGGTAGAGTACTAGCCTTGAGCACAAAAGCTCAGGGATAGAGCCCAGGCCCTGAGTTCAAGCCCCAAGAATGAGCATACAAAAGAAAATTAAGGGACTGGGAATGTGGCTTAGTGGTGGAGTATTTGCCTAGCATGCATGAGGCCCTGGATTCAATTACTCTGTACCAAATAAATAAAATGAGTAAATAAATAAAACCACATAGATTGAATCCTAAAAAAAAAGAAAGAAAGAAAGTTAATCCGGGTGCCGGTGCCTCTTGCCTGTAATCCTAGGGCTGAGATCTGAGGATCATGGTCCAAAGCCAGCCCGGGCAGAAAAAGCTGTGAAACTCTTATCTCCAATGAACCACTCAGAAAACCAGAAGCGGTGCTGTGGCTCAAGTGGTAGCGTGCTAACCTTGAGTTTAAGAGCTGAAGGACAGTGCCCAGGCCCAGAGTTCAAGCCCCAGGGCCGACAGAAAAAAAAAGTTTAATGTGAAATCATAATCAGTAATAATTTAGTAATGCTTATGCTGCAAAGTGGTAGAAGCCATAGATAGATAATAAAATGATGAATAAAGAAAATAATTTTGAAGGCTGGGAGTGCTGGGAGAGTATGCAGCTCAGTGTAGAGCAAGTTTAGCATGCACAGGACCCAAAATTTAATCCCTAAGCTCAGAAAAAAAAACCCCAAAAAACAGAGAGAGAGAAAAAGGAAGATGAGGAAGAAGGAGAAGAGGAGGAGGAGTAAGAGAAGAAGAAGAAAAAGAAAATGAGAGGAGGGAGAAAAAGAAAGAGAAAAGAGCAAGAGGGAGGAAGGATAAATGAAAACAATGTTCATGGATGTTGTACTTCTCATTATAGGAAAGGTGTTATAAAGAAATTAAGAGAAAAAGTGAGTCATATATGTCTATTTTATATACACTATTTCTGCTGCCCTCAAGGAATATATAAGGTGTATCATTGTGGGCTGGATATATTTTGTTCCTGATTCAGAGCCCAGGGGATGGTGCTCTTAAGGTCTTTAAATATAATTTGTAATCTCGGAGATTTACAGCAAAGTACCAATAAAGGGATTTTCCCCTTAGATTTCACTTTGGATTGACAACTGTGGACTATAAACCTGTTGATTGATTCAAATGCCAAACCTGGTGAGGTTATATCCAGACTGGACCCTACTCAAACCAACATGTTCCAGAACAAGCCAAAGGTCTAAGAATAAAGTCAGTTGCAAATGAGTAAGAAGTCAAGTGATCCTTGTTAGTCTGTCCTGGAGGCTGAGCTTAGGAGATGGAACCTGCCAACCACCAGGATGTGCCTGGACCCCAGGTGTCCGAGAGGGCCTGAGTTAAGTGAGGTTGGATTGGTCAGTTATAGACTATACAGAGGAGGCTGGGTGCTAGGTGCACTTTGAACTTCTGTCAATGTTCACATAGACGATAGTTCAAGATGACTTTTACTCATGGATTGTTGAAGTCCAAATTTACATTAAAATGTTGTGGCTTTTTTTTTTAAACAGTCTTATTATGTTGCCCAGGGTTTCCTTGAATTTAGGATCCTTTCATGTCAGCCTCCCTAGTAGCTGGGATTATAAATTTACATTTTTGAAAAGTAATTTAGAATAGCTATCATGTACTAATTGTATTAGGCATATCATGTTCCTTTTTTTTTTGTCAGTCCTGGGGCTTGAACTCAAGGCCTGGGTGTTTTCTTGGAGCTCTTTTGCTCAAGGCTAGCACTCTACCACTTGAGCCACAGAGCCATTTTCACACTTCCGGCTTTTTGGGAATTAATTGGAGATAAGAGTATCCTGGACTTTCCTGCCTGGGCTGGCTTTGAACTTTGATCCGAAGATCTCAGCCTCCAGAGTAACTAGGATTACAGGTGTAGGCCACATCTCCCCCTGCCCCCCCCTTGTGTTCCTTTTTTTTTTTTTTGACATATGAGTCTACCAGTAGGAATCTGTTCAGTCAAGTGAAAGTGGATTGATTTTAATCATCACAAGAAAAATAAGCTACTCAGATGAGGAAACATTCCTCCCTGCCTTGGGAAGTGCATGGAGCTGGGAACTCAGGCTTCAGCCTTGGGATAGCAGGATTTCTCAATGTGTTGCCTCAACTTACAGGAATCAAGTTATCTATCTCTATGCTCCAGCTTTTCTTTACCACCTAACTCTTGTTTCTTTAGGTTGTATATCTCCAGTCAACTGGCAAAACCAGCTCTAACCCTTGGTTTGGAACTTAGGTTTGAGTTCATTGTCTTGCACATGGTGTGGGGGACGTGTGTGTTGCGGGCAGTCACACCATAAGCCATCGGCTCTTAACTCTTGGTAAGGAGAACCTTGATTGGATGTTATTTTTCCAAACCACTCAAGTAATCCATCTTTATTAGTCGTGGATTCAATGTCTGTCCACAGCCCCATCAGCAGAGGCTAGGAAGATATTTAGCCCATAGCTGCTTAAGCAGTGATGAGTAGCGGGAAAGTTTCCTTTATGAAGGCAAATACCTAGGAAGGACATCTCTAGAAATGGAATCTAAGAAAAAGACGTAGAGATGGGGACCAATAAGTGCATTAAAGTGCGCGTGCGTGGGCACACACACACACACACACAACAGGATAATTGTGGGTTGCCTAGGTGTGCAACAAAGAGCAGCTAATGCAGTGACTTTGGAGATTGTTGAAGAGCGTGGGGAATTGCTCACAAAATATTGCTTGGGGGGAAAAAAGACAGGCTATATAAACCTATATATCTGATACGATCAGAATTTTCCGGGAAAAAAAACCCCACCTTGCATTTATTATTCTCTTCTTAAATCTGTAAGAGGAAGTTGACAGGTTAGGGGTGTGAACGAGCGGCACACAAATTATTTATTCGGTCATGGCTTTCATTTGTTCCTTAGTGAGCCACGGGGGGACGGAGGGTTAAAAGTCCCAGCTTCTGTTCAGCGGGGCCTGGGGGCGGCCCGCGTCCGGCTCCCAGCCCGGCCCCGCGCCTCTCCCTGCCGTGGCTCTCCGGGTCCGCGCGGTCGCGGATCGGGCGCGCACCACACCACGCACACGTGTACTCGGAGGGCGGAGCCCCGCCGCTGCCCTGGCCTTCCGTCTTCCGGCGGCCCTCGGACTCTGTCCCGTCCGCCCCGCTGGCCGCGGCATGGCTCCGGTCCGCTTCTCCGCCAATCTGTCCTGGCTGTTCCCCGAGCTCCCCGGGCTCCCCGCGCGACTGCAGGCCGCGGGCCGCGCGGGCTTCGAGGCCGCCGAGGTGGCCTGGCCGTACACCGAG
>NW_012267249.1:4973191-4990840 GCF_000151885.1 Dipodomys ordii | reverse complement strand
GGGGGGTGGATCGGGGCCGCGGGGCCCAGCCCCCACTGACGCCCGCTCTTTCCGCAGGAGACCGAGAGAAGGGGGACATGGGGCTGGGGGCCGTCCCCGGGAGGCAGGCGGCCTTCCGCGAGGGGCTGGAGCAGGCCGTCCTGTACGCCAAGGCTCTGGGCTGCCCCAGGTATCCTGCCCTGCCCCTTCGCCCCGGTAATCCGGGTCCTCTGCATTTATCTGCCAGTGTCGTCCTGTTGACCACTTGTCCACGCGCATCTCATGCCCAGTCCCATCTCGGTGACGAGGGAAATAGCAGGGGGGCGGGAATCCAGCTGGTGATCCATTCTAGGGCAAGGAAGCTATAGGTGCAGGGTCAGCACCTAACCCTTTGACTAGAACAAAAGCTGCTTCCTTAGCGCTTAAAGGCCTCACTTTCGGCCTGTACACTACTCTGGTAAGGATGCTGTGGCCAGGAGCAAGAGGAAGATTTGGGAGTTCCGCTGGAGAGTGGAGGGCTGGACAGCTGGGGTTAGGAGGACCTGTATGTCTGTTGTGTCTGAAGCTGGATGCTGAAACTGAAGATATAGGAGGTGATGGAAGAAAGTGGAAGTCTCAAAGTGGGAATGGGTAAACAAATGTCAGATTCAGCAGAGGTCAAATAGCTTTGTTGAGAAGAAACTGGCAACCAGGGGCTCATTGCTGTTGGTGAGTGGTAGGGACAGAAAACAGATCAGGAAGAAGCCAAGAAACCGATGCAAGGAGAGGAAGTGGAGGCAAGCAGGACACCATGGGTTCAAGGGCAAAGGTCAAAGTCATTTAAAAAGGTGAACCTCAAACATGCTCATAGGCTAAGAAGGACTAAGGGAAAGAAAGGCTGAAAGGTGCAGGAGGGGGTAAGGGATGGACTGAGGTCCCTTGGGCCAGAGGATGGGTGGGCTCTAAGGAAGCATCCTGACCTGGCTCGCATAGAAGTGACTGGGGTGGCTGGGAAGTCAGCATTGTGGCCAGGTGGTATGGACAGAAGACCTGGAGTAGCAGCAAGGGCTGGCATGGTCAGGGTAGTGTGAAGCCTCCAATCCCATTTTCCCCACAGGATACACTTAATGGCTGGCCGGGTACCCCAGGGGGCTGACCGAGGTGCAGTCAGGGGTGAGATGGAGACAGTTTTTCTGGAGAACCTGAGGCATGCAGCTGATGTTTTGGCTCAGGTGAGAAGTGGAAACATTTATGTATGTGTGTGTATATGCATGCACATGCACAAAAGGATGGAGTAGGGAGAGCTCTTCAGGCACTAGGTTGGGCACTAGTCCAGGTTAGAGACAGGTGGTGTTGGTAACTGATTGATGAGGATGAATGCATCCAACATGTTGCTAGGAGAACCTCGTGGGACTGCTGGAGCCCATTAACACCCGGATCACTGACCCCCAATACTTCCTGGACACGCCCCAGCAGGGTAGGACTCCAGCCCCATGCTGCCTCCTAGCCTTGATTCCTGTGCTCCCCTAGAGTCTCACAACCCCACTCATTGGGTTCTTACAGCGGCAGCCATCTTACAGAAGGTGGGAAGACCCAATCTCCAACTACAAATGGTGAGTAGGAGAAAGGGGGTGCTCAGAGAGCCCTATTTCCCAACCTGGGAAGAATAGTTGGGTCACCTGAGGGGTTTTACTGTACTAATCTCTTCCCCAGGACATATTCCACTGGCAGATCATGGATGGAAACCTGACAGGAAATATCCGAGAGTTCCTGCCCATTGTTGGTGAGAGGCAATTGCTCTCCTGGTCTGGTGCTGCTTCCTATGGTCACCCCCTCTTACATCCCCCTCCACTGTCCCTCAGGCCTCAGCAGTAGTCTAGGTCCCTTATCTCTCCACATCTGTACACAGGGCATGTGCAGGTGGCACAGGTCCCAGGTCGAGGTGAGCCAGACAGCCCTGGAGAGCTGTACTTCCCCTACCTGTTCCAGCTGCTGGAAGATGAAGGCTACCAAGGTTTTGTGGGCTGCGAGTATCAGCCTCAAGGTGAGGCTCCAGGTGTAGCCAGGGGAAGAGGATTGGAGGAACACATGTTGGACAGGGCTTTCGGTTGTAGGTTGAGATGCCACTCTCTTCCTCTCCACACAGGAGACACAGTGGAGGGTCTAAGTTGGCTGCGTTCATACTGGGATAGGCGAGGCCAACCACAGACTGGCCAGTGAGGTCCTGCAAACTACCTGAATACTTCTCTGGACAGTGAGTGAGCGTCTTATCTCTTCCTCTGAATTAAAGACAACCTGCTAAGCATTTTCATATGTGTATGTTATTGGGATAGAGGACACACAGTGTCTAATGCTTCAGCGTCTCTGGGTTGCTTTCCTCCCATTGAGAAGGAACACATAGCTTATACTCAGATCCTCCAGCCAGAGCCAGGACTCCTGCAGAGACCAGAGAGTTGAGCCCTCCTTGTTTACAGGAGAAGAACCAAGGGTCCAAGAGTACAAGGACTTGACACTGGGCTCAGGTGCTTCAATGGCAAAGCTAGGATTGGAACCACGGTGTCTTATGACGATGGCAATGTCCAGCAGTGATGTCCAAGTGGAAATAAAGACTAGACGGCCAACTGAGAGCAGGTGGCTAGCAGTGACCAAATACTGTGAGGCAGGATTCAGGCTGAGCTTTTAACGGATGAATGCTTGCCACTTGATTCAGAGAACTCTCTGGATCCCACTAGGACGACAGGAAAGAGTAATCTACTCTGGAAGGGCCCAGGGGCCTGAGAGGGAATGGGCGCTTTGGGAGTTGACCCAACTCTAGAGTCCTGGCTAGTAAGTTGTGTTCTGGGAGGGCAGGCTCCAGCAGTGAATCTCAGACATTCACAGATCGTTGGGGTGTCACTTAGTGCCCGAGTTTACCCTGTGCCCCAGAAGAGCTGATCAATCCTGCCTCAGATAGACAATCTTATAGATCCATGCTTTGGCGAATAGTGACTCAGTGGTCACTTCCTCAGAGGAGGCGGGTCCAGAGGGTGAAACATGCTGTGTTGATGACGGACTCCAAGTGGTGGTAGGTGGACACCAGCTGGGCAGGGGGGCTGTCACTGTCCTGGGGCTGAACTGGGAAGGGCTCTCTGAAAACCACCGTCAGAGACTATGGGAAAGACAGTGAGAGTGCAGTGGTGAGAGAACAGGAAACGGCTCAGGAAGAAGGGGTATCCCCAGCCTCAGCAGGGAGAGCTGTGGTGTAGTCTCCCATGGGTCTGACATGAAAGCCCCCCACTTCCTGTTCTCACCGTCTTTCCCAAGTGGGAGTCCAGAAACACTAGCACAAAACAGTCGGTGAACTTCTGATTCAGTACAACCTGCAGTGACAATGAGATGAAGAGAGCTTTGTCTCACCTGAGGAACAGACTGTCTTGCAGGGCTTCCTGTCTGGATGGAAGAGCCCACCTGCACTCCCAGGCTACTCAGGACTGTGCCTCCAAACCAAATCCCAGTTAGCCTGTTACAGCCTCCTCAGATTGGTCCAGGACTCTACAAGAGCCTGCCACACTGAAGTTGGTCAAAGAAGAGTTCTTTACCATGGGTACAGTGCTCTTCTTGCCTCTAGGCTTCACTCTGTGCCGCCCACACCTGCCTTGAGCCACCCCCCCCCCCACTGTCCCCTTGATGTCTAAGTGTTAGCTAAAGCTTGGCTCTGGGATCAGCTCCCTGGGTGGTTTTGCCCCTCCCAAGGCATCAGTACCATCTGTTCATATAGCTGCTGCTTAGGTCTTTCTTGTGCTCTGATGTTCATAGACTTTCGAGACAGTGAACATCCTTGCAGGCTTCACACTTAAGTTACTCTGAGCAGAATACACGGCTCTTTCCCTAAACCTGCTTGGTTTCACCTACACCACTGTAGTTCTGTCTTAATAGACCTCAGTTTACCTGGATGACCTGTTATACCCCACAGTTTTCCCTCTTATACCGTTTACCATGGGACCACATCACCAGAGTCCAACTTGTACTTTCTTGCCTGAATGTCTCCTCTTTTATGCCTCTTCTGAACCACAGAATTCACTGTGCCTATCTCTTTCGTCTCTAGTTCCCTGTGTGCTTGCCCATCATCCTGTTACTGAAGTGCTTTCCTCTCTGCTTGTCCATCAGAGCTGTGTCTTCAAACTCTACAGATGCCCAGATCACCTAGGGACATTGCTAAGACAGATCCCGAGTCATGTGGGATGGAGCCTGAACATCTGTATTTCAATAGGTTTCCAGGTGATGCTGCCACTGCTGGTCTGAAGACCAGGTGTTAAAACCCACGAGCTCCCTTCTGGGACTCCAATCTTTGTGACCAACCACTGCTGAAGTCCTGAGAACTCACTGGGTTGCCAATGTCAGAGGCTGTTTTCCTTCAGGCTCTTTAGCCCTCAATTAGGAGCTTTGCTCTCAGTAAATCACAAACCAGGAGTTGATGCCCAGTGCTCTGACGTTTTACATATATCTGTGGAGTTTTGGGCTGGAGGGCAGAGCTTGTTTTGGGGCTCCTTGAGAGGGCTAGCTGTGAACTCTGATGAAGATGTCTGCTGTTTCCCTTTTCAGAGTAGGAGTAAGGGACTTACCAGGTACTGAGTTCCCAAGTCTGGGCTCTGGAAATGGCGGCAGCTCTGGGGGAAGCGGCTTAGGAGAACTTTGATCAGGCTCTGGTACCAGGAGACTGTCATAGACAGGAAGCAGTCCTGGAAGGAGGGGAAGTGTATGTCATAGGCCTGGGTTTTTCTGTCCCAGAGTCACCTGGACTCCTTTACTCTCCACTGGCTGCCTGTGACATTCCTGGCACCCTTCCAGCCCTTACTACAGTCCCTTACCAACTGAGGGTCAATGTCCCCAATGGATTTGGCATGGACTGCTTCCAAGAGCTCCTCCAACTCTGCCAGGGCTAGGCGTCCCCCCAGCCTCAGCCTGTCAGGCCCTGGTGGCTCCAGCAAGAAGAGGCGCTTCCAGAGGGTGTCCCGACGGCAGTGACCACCAGCCAGCCGGACAAGCTGAGCCAGCCGTGCCCGTGCCATGCCCACCTCTGCAGCCAGTGGTGGAAACAGAGGAGCTGGCCCAGGGGCTGGGATAAGCCCCGAGGCCTCCCCAGGGGTGCTGGTTGCACTCCCAGGAGCCTCTGGCTCAGGGGGTAGTCTGGGTGGCTTTCGGAACCTGCGCATGTCAGCAGTGAGTCTGGGGAACAGTTCTCGTTGGCTGGTGAGCACCACGAAGAACTGTAGCCTGGGGTGGAGGAAGAACATGAGAGTAGGCACAAGGACAGGGCAAGAGCAAGGGGCGGGCTAGAGTGGACTCGTAAAACTGCAAACTCGTAAGGCTGACCGTAAAACATGCCGTTCAGCCTCTCCTTGCTCCTCAAAGGGTGCAGCACAGTGACAGACCAGCAGTGACACATCGAAGTCATCCTGATGGCGAAGTCCCTCGGAGTCCAAGTAGGAGCCAGAGCTGTGTAGTGGGGGTGGAGAGGATTGAATTCTGAGGTTCTAATGAAACCAGCTGTATTCTTGCCTACTGCCAGTGTGGTCCTAACCTCAGCCCCACCAGACTGTGTGCTGGATGCCCCCTCTCAGCCTTACCTGTGCCATGCAGATACCAGGGCATACTCATTATGTTCTGGGCCCCCTGGCCGGGCCATGCGCAGTGGCTTCATGTGGTAAGAGCTGGCATGGTCAGCCACATAGTTGTATAGTTGGTGGGCAGCAATGAGTGGTGTGGGGAGCTCCAGTGTCCCTAAGGGGCAAGTTTCAGGACACAGACACTAAGCCTGGGACAAGTACCTTCACCTGGAAGGGCAGGGGCTGAGAGTTGCTTAGCTTTCTTAGGGAGATCCTGAGGAACACTGGGATGAGATAAAAGTGGCTGAGATTAGAGGACAGGGTATGCGTGAAACAGGACCTGAATTCTGATATAAAGCCATAAAGAACTTAAGGCACAGACACATGGAAGCATAGGAATGGGATGGGTGATATGAGTGGTAATGACTGGGGACTACTTGCCCAGGAGCTGATCCCACAAGCCCTGGCCTGGAGATACCTCACAATCATCTTTTTTGGTCCCATGGTGCTTTGGGCACTGACCTTGGTAAATGTGATTGCGGCCAAAGTGGGGTCCATCAGGGTGGTGGGCCAGGAAGTGTCTCAGGAAGGTAGTGAGGTGGTAGCCGTGCCGCAGTACCAGGTGGGTGCCCAGCACATGCTGGTGCACTAGGCGCAGGTGGAAGTCATAGCTGAAGGAGTGCACATGCATCAGGTCCCGCACCTTGTCACACTCCTCTGTGAACAGCATGGATAGCTGGGGACAGACAGCAGAGTTAAGCTGTAGTAGCACACGCTGCCTGATGCACACTTCCCTCCTTCCAGGGAGAAGAGGAGCTTTGACAGAGTCCTGTTTATACACAACTATGCACAGACTTGCTCTTTGTTACACTTTTTATTGCTGTGTTATAACTATTTACACGAATCTGGAATCATTTTAAATAGTTAGGCCTTTTTACCCTGTATGTCAGATTCTACCAGAGTCTGACACAGACTCATTGCAGCAAATGTCTGCCAAGTGTGCATTAGGTATCCACTGGTGGCTGGTCACAATTGGATGTACAGCGGAGAACAGACCATGGGCAGGGTAACCCAAGGAGCTTACAATCTAATTGTAGGAGACAGGACAATATTAGGTTGAATAAATGAATAATTACAAACTGTATTAGAAGATGATATTATAGAAAGTAAGATGAGGATCCAGGTGTACATTTCCTATTAGAAGACTTTCCCAGACACTTTCATCTCTTCAGCCTTGTCTGCTTGTTAAACTACCTGCGTTTCCCTAGGATAGCTCATATTATCTCCTCTGTACTTTGTACTCATATGCTAGTTGCCTAGAATGTGATCTCCCTCACTAGTACTACTATTATTTGGCAGTACTAGGGGTTTGAATTGAAGGCCTTGAACGTATGAGGCAGGCCCTCTACCACTTGTGTTATACCTCCAGCTGTGTGTGTGTGTGTGTGCGCGCACACACACACACAAATGGGAGTGTGCACCAGTCCTGAGGCTTGAATGTAGGGCTTGGGCACTGTCCCAGAGTTTTGTTCAAAGCTTGCACTCTGCCACTTGAGCCACAGCTTCATTTCTGTACTTTCAGTAATTTATTGGCCCTAAGTAGTCTAGTGGACTTTGGTGCCTGGGTTGGCTTCAAACTGCAATCCTCAGACAGCCATCTGGTACTGGATTTGTGCTGTCCAAACATGGAGAGCTCCCCACGATGAAGATTATGAGATCTCACTGCTTGTACTGGGCCCAGCTGAATCCTCATCTCTCAGAAAGTGTATGTAGATTCAAGGCAGGGATCTACTGTGGCATTTTTTTCCAACCTGAGAAGTCCAACTAAGTTCAGCAAGGGCTTCAGGCCTCTGATCTTACTAGATTCTCAAGTCATTCTAAGCACTTCTGAATGCTTGCTACCCCTCCTGGGGTAATGAGGCCCTGCCTTGAGGCAGACTGACAGGGACATAAATAATAACCTAGTACAGGGTACATTGTATGGGTGATTACTAATATTGGTAATGGCAGGCTATCTCCAGCTCTAGATTAGGCCAGGACTGTGCAAAGCATTGACCTGAATGTGACACATTACCCACTGTGTTCAAATGTCCTCACTGTCCAGATAATCATGTCATGGATGATCACTGTGCCAACTACTGTCAGTGCCATGGTGATCCTTGGGCTAGACCATGCTGGCTGGCTTTTTATCTTGGTGTTGTAGCTCAATGAAGCTTTGGAATACTCAGAGTCCAACCAGCAGGTGGTCATAGTACCAGAATGTGGAATGACCACTGACCTGACCAAAACACAGCCGTAGGTCAATCACTAGGTCACACTGACAACTGTTTGTTATTGTCCTTTATGTGGGTCATAGGGCCATGTGGCCCATATTTGTCTGTCCCTATCACTTACCTGAGAGTTGACAGCCTGCCCCATTGGGATTCTGGAACATTCCAGAGCAAACTGTTTGACACAGAAGTAGCAGCCCTGGAGAGAGGGTGAGATTAAAGGTCAGGGAGGTTCACACCTGTAATCATGGCTACTCAGGAGGCTGAGATCTGATGATCATGGTTCAAAGCCAGCCTGGGAAGGAAAGGCTGTGAAACTCTTTATCTCCAATTAACTATCAGAAAACAGGAAGTGGTACTGTGGCTCAAAGTGATAGAGCCCCGGCCTTGAGCAAAAGAGCTTAGGGACAGGACCCAGGATCCATGACCACCAACAAAAAAAAGAATCAGACAGGTCTGATTCTTCCCACTCAGTGCTCCCCTACTCACCTGGAAAGTCAGCTCCATGAGGATGATGCCCCCAGGCAGTGCCCGCTGCAGGTGGTAGGTGGTAACAGGAGCACTAGTGCTCTGAAGAAAGGAAAAATGGGGCACGTGTTGGCATAAATCCCGTAGGTTACCGACTAATGGTGTCAGTCTAGGTTGGGCGACCATAGTACATCACTCAGGGTCACTGATCTCACCATGGGCAGATAATTCAGGGTCAGTGACTTGTGTCTATGACATTGCTGATATCATCATGATAGGATAATTAGTTACCTTAGGGCTCCCCTCAGTCTTGGTTTTCGGGCAAGAGAAGGAGCTTCGGCCCTCTGTTCCAAGAATAGCCATGGCCCGCAGGCGGCTGGTGCTATAGAAAAGGAAGGGAGATAAAAAGATGAGTCAGAGCTGGGCTCCCCATGGTTCGTGCCTGTAATCCTAGCTATTCAGGAGATTTGAGATCATGGTTCAAAGCTAGCCTGGGCAGGAAAGCCCCTGAAACTCTTATCTCCAATTAACCACCAGAAAACCAGAAGTGGTGCTGTGGCTCAAGTGGTAGAGCGCTAGCCTTGAGCTGAAGAGCTCCGGGACAGAGCCCAGGCCCAGAGTTCAAGCCCCGTGAGGCAGATCAGATAGGTGAAGGACTGTGGCTATCGAGGTCTTACTGGAAAAAACTTGCTCAGAGATGTGTAGTCAGAAAGCAGCAAGGCTGGGCCTGCTATCTGGGAAGCAAGCTGTGCTCAGGGGAGATGGTAGGTAGGAACAGAGGACTGCCTCCTTCTGTCACTACTGGCCAGGAAGTGACTATGGACAAAACTGGCCATAGACAAAGATGCAAGGAGGCCCAGTGCGAGGGCCTTGATGAGAAAAGCCATCTAGTCCTGAAGAGAAGCCATATTAAATTTCAGGAGAGGCTAGCGGGGTGGTCAGGACAGGAGTTGGTCAGACTCAGACCCAAGAGCTTAAGAGATTCACATGTGTGGGTATACATGAGTAAACACACAAGGTACAGGTGTACATAAGTTCTGTGACAATATACATAGTTCTGTGTTAAATTGTGCTCCTGAGTTCCATAGGTCACATGAAGTTTGTAGGACACCCCGAAGTCTATATGAAAGTGCTCGTCCAAGAGCCTCACAGATGTGAGCCAGCCCAGTGGAGTGGGATGAATGTGCACAAGGCCAAGTTTCCAAAGCAGGATCTATGTGAGGAGGAAGTTCATGGAGTCTCACTCGCAGTGGAGAAGGGTTATGGAAAGGGAGGTGGGCTCACCTGCGGGAGGGTGAGGGGGGCCGCAGGGGTACCAGTGCGAAGCCGATGCTCTGTAGATACTGTACATATTGCTGCATGAAGGCTACGCTTAGCTCCTTCAGCCATGGCTCCTCCCGGGCTCCTGGTAGAGGCACATCCAAGGATTCACAGCTTGCAGGGGCCTCTCGGTTCCCAGAACCTGACTCTGGGCGATGGCGCCGCTGTGGAAGTGGACATTAAGGCTCTACCCACGGTCAACCTCTTGAAGATAGAGGAGAAGAGGTCCCAGTGAGGTAAACAGCTCTCAGAGAAGAAATCTAAGTCTGGAGCCTCACCTGCCCTTCAGGGGGCCCAGAGGACTCTGGGGGTCCATGCAGCCAGGCAGCTGGGTCAAAGAGCAGGGCTGTTGCACAGTAATGGACCAGGCGAGATGACTGCTTCAGGGTCTCCAGCTCCCCAGCCTGAGGACATTCAGGAGGCAGTCAGCTCTGGAGCAGTGGCTAGGGAAGAGTCACTGGGTCTTCATGGAAGATGTAGGCTGGGGTTACAATGGGGGTCACTCACACTGATTGGCATGCTGGCGGGGGCAGAACGCTGCTGCCAGGTCACAAACAGGTTCTCCATCTTCAACTGGCGCTCCAGCTCTGCGGGTGGAAAGCTGTAGTAACTGCTCCAGGAGCTGCCCACAGGTTTTCCCTCCCAACTGCCTGGATCAAAGTTCTCACCTCTGCGCTCTGTCATCTTGATTTCCAGAAACTGTTGTCCATGGTATGTGACAGGATCTGGAGGTCTGGGTACAGGACCAACTGTGGAGCTGGGGCGGGCAGCAGTGATGTCTCTCAGGGCTTCATCAAAGGGAAATGTGTCCAGGGAAAGGGGACCCCCACCACGAGAGGACCCACTCAGCCGGCCCTGCTCACGGCTCAGTGGGGGACTTGCACTCCGGATGAGGGTCTCCACTTCCATGGTCGGCAGCAGAAATGGGTTTGGCTCCTGAGAGACATGGAGCATCACAGTTGTCGCATGGCCTTTGTCCTTGGACCCTCTCTCCATTTCTGGGTTTCCCCTCTGAGTTTCCCTATTACTTCTGATCTTAAGTCTCTCTCTCCTGCTTTCTTTGATCTCAGTGGCAAGAAAAAGAAGAGGGATGCAGCAGCAGGTACCTTTTCATCACGCACAGGGAAGTCCAACTGGCCATAATGATGGAACAGGCCCAGCTTCTGACTGAGCAGGCAGAAGATGAGATGTGCCCGTGCGTTCTGCCACTGCACGAGGCGAACCAGTGCTCGGCCCAAGGCCACCCCCAGGTCTGGAGCCCAGTTGTAGGTCAGCAGCTGGAGCTGTAGTTAGAAGTCAGGGTTAGTGAGCTCATAGGACCCCTCTTCCCTTCCAGTGACCTGACACTGACCTTTTTGTCCACGACCTCTAGCAGAAGGAGCCTCTGCCGGGGAGCATTTCGTCCTGAGCTCCCATCACCTCCTGACTCAAAGCGCTGCAGGGCTTTGGCAGCTACAGGGTGGAAAAGGACACAGTGGGGGTCTGTGAGCAGACCCCTTTAGCCTCATCTTACCCACTGCAGGGTCAGAGAGCAACCAGTAGTCCCTCCCCTTAGTTATACCCTCACCCTGTTGGGTGGGTTTCCTCCACTGCATGAAGTTCCTTCCTAGAAGCAGGAGATGTCGCTCAGTTGCTGGGCGAGGAGCTGGGCCCAACTGCCCAGGGGTGCAAGGACTGAAGATCTCTGCTTCTGAACCCCTAATGAGAAGGAGGAGCAGGCAAAAAAGGGAAACCATCCATGGCCCCATTCTACAGCCTTTCTCTTTGCTGGCTCCCACCTCGCCTAGCCCAGCATCTATGAGTTTGGCTTCCTATAGTTCCCAGCTTTAGGGGGTTTGGGGAAGTTCCCTCCAATTCCATGAGAACCCAAACTCACAAATGCTGCTCAAAGACACGGACACTGGTGTCTGCAGCCATGGAGCTGACTAGAGTGGTAAACTCAGACAAGACGGATGGAAGAAGGAACCGGGACACCATGTGGGTGGAGCTTCTGGACACCGAGGCACAACCTAGGGGACAGAGAAGTCACTGTGGGACCGAAGGCTGGGGACCAAGACAGGGTGCTGAGGGACGGAGGAGGACTGGGAGGTCTCACCAATCTGAACCATAAACCCCATCCAGCGTTGAATGATATGAGCAAACACAGGGTGCAGGGTCCCCACCTCACCCTCTTCTAGCTGTGTTGTCCGGCGTCTAAAGATAGAGCAGAAGTAAGAACGTCCACATCCATACAGGACACAAGTAAGTGTATGCAAATCGTACACTGCTCTATGACTTTACACCTATACCTTCCCATAATGCAATAGCATAGCACACACATATACCTTTGTCTTTGGGCTCCAGAATCTGGGCCTGATGCTCGCTCAGTTCCACCTGGTGTCCGAACATTTTCAGTTTTATGTCGCCTGCGACCCCGAGTGTCTTCAGGCCGATCCAGGACAATGTCATCAGTTGTTTTGGGAGAACCCAAGTCTCCACATTCTGTTTTACTCTAGGGATAATGTAGGGAATGAGGAAGGGCAATTGGGAAGAAGGGGTAGGGATAGCCAAGTCTGGTTGTTTTGGAGGCCTGGGCTCTGGCCCTGGCATCCATGTGACTAAACAGACATGGGAAAGCTTAAGCTCTACTTATCTCACTGGCTATTATGAGAATCCAACAAAAAAATGGAAGCAAAAGCATTGAATAAATTGGGCTCTCTACATCAGTGAAAATTTACCATGTTGTGCTCTAAAAGGACAGAGCAGTTTTATCCCAAAGCAAGGCTGGGGTTGGGATGGGGTTGAAGGAGTTAGGAGACAGGCAACAAGATAAAGGACAACTTCACTGCTTCCTCCCATTACCAGCATATCCCAGAAACTACGCCGGCCCGCTTTGCTGGGAGGAGTCACAGGCTCCCCAGAACCAGGAGAAGGAAAAGTGCTGGCTCGGCTTGCAGAACTCTTGGTTTCCAATGATCCACTGCTGAGACTTCCTGTGGATACCAGACATTACAGACTGCATCACTAATCAACCCCGCTCCAGACAAGCTAGCTCCAGACAAGCTAGCTCAAGACTGGCATGAGAGTGCCTGGCCACTTGCTCTACCTGCTACTGAGCACATGCAGCTGAGATGTATTTGTGAGGTAAGATCCTAGGGTGAGCTCCTTCCTCAGGTGATCTCAGTTGCTATGTGTTCACTGTCACTGCTTTACCTTGATGATGTAGAGACAAGGTGATGGGCAATTGTGCGTGCCCACGTCTGATGATGAAACATTTGTGATGTTTTCTCTGAATCCTGCTTTTGTACTCTCACCTACCATACTGTCTTTCCTGGACTTAAAGCATTTCTGGAGGCCAGGTCTGGGGAGAATGGGAAACAACCTATGATTAGGGATCTTGACTCACATACCTGGGGGTGTGTCCTCTGTACACAGTGAAGCTGGCAATAACTGCAGCTCCATGAGGGCATCAGCCAAGGCCTGGCGAGCTGCTCCCCGCAGCTTCTCCTCCAGCTGCACTATGCTAATGTTCCCCTTTTCCCACACATCCAGGCGAAGCCGTGGGGCCCCATTCAGAGCTGAAGAAAAGAATGGGAGTTAGTTGAGGGTCCCCTAGATGCCACCCTGCTCATTGCTCTTGCCTGCCACATAATGGACTGAAAACTCCATTCCTCCATCAAGCTGCCCCACCTGAAGAACTGTCTGTTGTGACTGGGCAGCGGATGACCTGAGTCAGTTGCTCAAATTCTTCTTCTTGCAGTGAGTCTAGGGGTCCCGGAGAAGATGGGGGCCACAATGCCAGTGAAATGGGGGCTCCTGCATCATCCACAAAGGCTAGAGTGATACAGGCGACTCCTGGGTAGAAACCCACGGGAAGACTCAGCTTTGGCACTTGCTGACCTCCCCTCCCGAAATCCCCTTCACCTGCAAGGCTGGCAAAGGCTCTCTCAGCCACAGGATGAGAAAAGCCTTTCCTGTACCGGGCAGTACCACAGGCCCATGCCCTGCATTGTACCTTTGCCTCCAGTGCCCTGTCCACCAGGCTTGTTATACAAGTAGATGTCCAAGTCAGGAAGGCCACCTTGTGGTGGGAGTGGATGCTGGGAGAGAAAAGGCATGGAGCACTAAGACAGACATCCAGAGTGTGCACAGGTATAAGTGCACATGGGAGATCAGGGAGACACAGGCAGAAAACGAAGGTGTGTGGAGGGCTAGGTGCATACAGGCCCATGGGCAAAGACACACATGGGAACAGTCAGGGTGTCCAAGGGATGGATGAGTTCACATGAATGTGGAGAGAGGTGAGGACAATCTTACTTTGAAGTGGTTCCGGCTGTTGCTGTCTGTGTACTTTGGAGAGTGCAGGAAGATGAGCAGATTTTGCCTCAGGTACCAGGCCAGGGCAGGAAGCCAGGGCCTGCAGGAGCAGGGCAGGGCCAGATGTAGCACTTCTGAGGGGAGACTTCCAGGAGGCTGGATGAACTGCAAGTGGGAAAGGGAAGTCAGCTGAATGTGCAAGCTCCACTGTAAACTGGTCAGATGCTTGCAGCTGAGCTAAAGGAGAGTGCGGGAGAGAACTGACCTCCACATCAGCTGGTGTCAGCTTGCAGTTCCGGACCAGCATGACTGTGATGACATCCAGCGTGGCCTCATCCAGGCGTCGACGCAGGACCCGCACCAGCTCATCTGTGATCTCAGGGCCTTTACAAAGCCATTTTGAAAGACAGAGACATTGGTATAAGATCCAGCTGTACCCATGCCACCCCTCATATACTGGCAGTAATTCAGAGTACTAAAGCTAGAAGGTACCTGAAGTAGGGTCTGGTTCTGCCAAGCTAATCATTGTAAATATGGGCACATGAATTTTACTTCAAAGATTCAGTGCACTCATCCAAAGATGAGAATTACAACAGCATCAACCTCACAGGTGTGTTGCAAATATTATGAGGAAGGTATATAAGAGTGTTAGCCTGAAACTTTGTACACATTACCTGGGGACCTTAGACTCAACATAGCCCCAGATGAACCCATTATCTTTACTCTAGTCCACCCCTGGTCTCACGCCCATGAAGGCAACTATCCTATAGTCATCCAGCTCTTCTTCCCACGTTGTATCTCCATTAGTTCTTATCCTAATCCACCTAAATGTTACTGGAGTCTGTCCTCTCCCACCCAGCTCCTGTTCAGAGCAGGAACTGGAAGAGGGGGCCCCAAGCAGAGTAGGAAGAGACTTTGAGAGACATTCTCAAGGATTCTGGGATATGAGTCACTTCCAAACCTTTCCTGTTTTTTACCTGCCTGCCCTACACCGTGTACCAGCAGCTGGATATGCCTGTCCACTTGGCCCACAGGGCGAGCAGTATCCGAACTACGGCTGGAAGCCATGTCCATTGGAGAACGAGGACCCTGTAGGGACAAATACGGTCAGGTTCTAGCTCTAGGAAACAAAGGACAAGGGGAGCACAGGGGACATGAGGAGTGGGAGCAATACGTGCCAAGGCTTCCTCAGAGTAGATAGGCTCCTGGCTCCGGGACAGAGCTAGGGAAGGGGGCAGGGTATCCCCTTCCCATGGCCGGTCACTGCAAGATGTCTCCAGGAGCCTGAGGAAGAAAGAGACATGACATGTCTCTTGACTTTAACTTGTCCCTGACTTTAAACCAGCTTTTTGGGATCTACATACCGAAGATAGTATACAGCCTTGGTTGCTCGCTCCTGATAAACAAACATATTCTTCCGGTTCACCACAGAAAAGGCATTGAGCACAGAGCGCAGGGCCTGTATGGCTGGGGGAGTAACATGGACTTAAGAAATTCTCTTCCCCACATCCTTCACCCTACTCTCTCGTGCCATTACATACCCCGAGAGACCCCCATACTGGGCCCCATCTTGAGGCGTGAATGGACTCGGATCACAGTTCCCCATACAACATCACAGGAGAAATGGCCAGGGACAAACTGCATGGTGGCTGCCAGATACCCTCGGGGTGCACAGCTCTCATCAGCAGCATAATCTGGAGGAGAGAAAACATGGATTAGAAACAGGATTCCCAGCTCTTCACCAGAATACGCACCTGGGAATTAGCCACTTGTTCTCAACGCCTCCAGATTTCTTGTCCCTCTTTGCTTGTCAGAAAAAGCTGATCTTTGGTGACAAGGCAGGGCTAAGCAGAGGCATGCCCTAAGGAAGCCAGGTCACAGCACAGAGGCTTTCAGAACCATCTCAAGGAGATTTGAGAAGGAACTAAGGACAAGTGTTGACAAAAGCAAAGCATAAGGCAATTCTGAAGACAATGCCACAGGTTTTGGGTCCTGTTATGACATATGTCAGGAGCCCTATTAGCCGTTGTCCTCAAAAGAAGCGGCAATAGTAGCCTCATTAAAACAGAAAGGCTATGGTTACTTATGTATTCCAGCTGTGGAGTGAGGGAAAATATATCCTATCTTTGGAGGATAGATATACCAAAGAGTGGTATGACAATACTTAAGAGCCATGGCCACAGTCCAATGCCTTGTTTGATCTTTGTCAGTTTCTAGGTGGACAAGGAACCTTCAGTAGGTGAAAAGTTTTGTTTCCCAGAAATGCTGTCAGATGTCAGCAACAAACAGGATGCTCAGGAGACTGCAGAGTTTCTGCATAGAAACTGGCACAGAATGCTGTTGCTAAGGGTTTCAGAGAAAAAGACAGAGACTAAAATGAAGAAAGGCTGTGTCTGGGTTCTGACTGGTCTAATATCCCAGGCTGCTAGGAGTCACCCTGAAGTAGAAGTGCTTTGTTGTCCTAGCATATTCTCAAGTTGCAGAAAGTGTCTTGAAAACCACAAGAGTCCACTACTTATAGGGTTTCTGCTTTACTGCTTTAATATGAGGAATGTCCCAAGATGTGCTGAGATGCACCATATCCTGGCATTCTTAAGAATGTTAAACATAAAGAGTGATCTGATTTGAAGCCAGAAGGAAGAACTGTAAAAGGACAAGACTTGCTTTCTCTTCTATGGGCTAGGAAAAGAGGTTATCAAAGTAAAGGCAGGGGAAAGAAGTGTTGAGACTCCTATTACTAGCTCAAGTAGATTTATATGTTTCCTTACCGTGACTTGAAATCCCAAAAACCTCTAAAGAGCCCTGTGCCTGACTGTTCACAGGGACAGCCAGTCAAAAAGCCAGATCTGGCTGGCTGCTGCTGGCTCACACCTATAATCCTAGCTACTCAGGAGGCTGCGATCTGAGAATTGCAGTTCAAAGCCAGCCCAGGCAGAAAAGTCCATGAGACTCTTATTCGAATAAACCACCAGAAAACTGGAAGTGGCACTCTGGCTCAAAGTGGTAGAGCGCTAGCCTTGACTGAGCTGAAGAACTGAGAGACAGTGCCTAGGCCCTGAGTTCAAGCCCCACAACCGACCCCCACCCCCCAAAAAAAATCCAGTCCTGTTATAGGACCACAGCCTCTCCCCTCTGTTCTCCCATGTGGGATCTGGCCTACTTATTCTCACTCCTTTAGACTCCTTATCCCTGTCTAGTCCCCTTTTGGGGAAAATTAAACAATTTGGATATCAAAGCTGGACACAGGTGGCTCATATCTGTAATCTTAGCTGCTCAAGAGTCTGAGATCTCAGGATCAAGGTTTAAAGCCATCCTGGGCAGAAAGGTCTGTGAAACACTTTTCCCCCTTGGTCATGAGGCTTGAACTCAGGGCCTGGGCACTGTCCCTGAGTCTCTTTGTGCTCAAGGCTAGAAATTTACCATTTTGAGCCAGAGCTCCACTTCTAGTTTTTAAATGATTAATTGGAGATAAGAGTTTCACGAGGACTTTTCTGCATGGGCTGGCTTCAAATTGTGATCCTCAGATCTCAGCCTTCTGAATGTAAGGTCCATTCCTGGACGGCGAACAGACCTCGCCCAGTACCTACGTTACCTAGGCAACTGGGACACCTGGAAGAGGTCACATCCGCATCCGCTGAGGTCACATCTTAACCTGATGTGGCCACACCTTTCTCCCACCTGATCCCACTTCCCTTTATCTGAACACACCCTTCCCCCCACCCCCACCCCCTACCCTATATAAGGCCTAAACC
>NW_012267249.1:4904117-4972966 GCF_000151885.1 Dipodomys ordii | reverse complement strand
ACGGTCTCTCCTGCCCGGGCTGGCTTTGAACCGCGATCCTCAGATCTCAGCCTCCTGAGTAGCTAGGATTACAGGCGTGAGCCACTGGTGCTGCTGTCTGTGAAACTCTTTTCCCCATTTAACCAGCAAAAAGCCATAGAAGTGGTGGTTTGGCTTAAGCCTTGAATGAAAAAAGCCAAGTGAGGGAGGCCTTGAGTTCAAGCCCCAGTACTGGCACCAAAACCAAACCAAACCCAACTGTGGTGACAGTCAGTATCAAGAAAGGCCATGTGGAGGCTTGCCCTTGAGGAACTATGTGATACCCAAATGCTAATCATCTCCCCTGCTTGGCTCTTTCTCTAAGGGACATAAACATACTCAAGTCTCTGTCTTAAAGTTCCTTCCTTGCCTTTGTCTTCCTTCAGTTATTCTCTTTTTTGTTTTCACCACTACTTGAAAGAACGGTTATTCTTTGTCTCACCTGTCTATCTTGACTTTTCCATTATCAGTTCCTTCTCGATCTCTCCAATGAAACTGCTTTCATGAAAGTCACTGATGACCTAGCAGCAGCAGGATGCAGGCATCCTATCTTACTACCCATGACTCTAACCCAAAGACTGGATATAAGAAAGAGCAGTGGCACCACCTCGAGAGGGAGGCTGCTGGATGGGATCATACCATCACTCGGTAGCAGTGCCCGCTGGCGCGAGTGGAAGGGTGTCTCGCTACGCCACAGATCTTCCTCACTCTCGGCCACCAGAAGGGAGTTACACACATGACTGTCATGCAGGTCCTGAAGGAGCAATCGCTGGGAAAAACAGCAAGATGTAAGAAAACTGAAATACCTCTTCCTAAATGAATGATGGTCAGGAGGATCGGAGGCGAGAGAGAATGCCCGCCATTTTGATTACCATTACTGAGGGTCAAAATAAGGACATTAGGAGACCAGACTGGGATACATACTGAGACCTTATCTCAAAAACCGAAACACCACATTAACATAAAAGGACCTCAGTAATCAGAGTTGGTGTCCTACCCTAAACAAGCTTAGGGCTGAAAGCAAATCCAGTGAGGAGCACTTATCCTTACTCTTGGTCAGTATCTAGTCACTTTCCTTCAATTCTTAAACTAAAACTACTTTGGATGGTCAGCTCCTTCCCTATTATATGATCTCATAGCAGTCTTTGCTTTTCTTCTGAGATTCTTCACAACCATCACTGAAGTAATTTGTATACTTTAGTTATTCAATGTCTATATCCCTTACTCTAAGCTCTAGAGTCAGTTTCACAGTAAATCTTTAATGCTAGCACACAGTACAATAATAGGAAATATTTCAGTCACTGGCAAGGAATAAAAAGGAAACTCAGCCCAGGGGCTGCGAGTTCATGTCTATAATCCTAGCCATTCAGGAGGCTGAGCTTTGAGAATCGAGGTTAGAAGCCAGTCGGGCAGGAAAGTCCATGAGACTCTTATCTCTAATTAACTACCAGAAAACCAGAAGTGGTGCTGTGTCTCAAAGTGGTAGAGTGCTAGCCATGAGCAAAAAGAGCTCAAGAACAGTACTCAGGACCTGAGTTCAAGCCCCATGAATGGAACAAAAGAAAAAAAAAAGGGAACTCCACTTCCAGGGGTGGGTTGGAGAGCTTCCTTATTGGTAAGGAGTAAAGAGAACAGCCCAGAGTTATTACTGAGTCTGAGATACACTGACAGCCTCTGAAAGTCAGTTCCTGGAAACCCCTTCCTCTTTTGTTCTGTTTTGTCTCAGTGCTGGAGAGCCCTCGCCCTGGCTGCTTCTTACCTGGTTGACCTCCCTGCAGATCTCCCCAACTCGCCTCACCAGGAGCTGCTGCAGGTGGCGACACTCAGTGCCAGGCCCTCCATCCTCCCGAATCAGGCTCCTAGGAAGGATGGATGGATCAGACATAGAGCTGTAGTGGGGAAGGAGTTTTAAGTGTCATGAATATGATCTGAGGAACCCATAAGAAGGAAGCAGGACTGGACAGAGGGAAGTGAACCTGATAGGAAAGAGGGAAAATGGAATTCTCAAGAGCAGCTCTGGAAGGCTTAGCTCCATGCTTGCCTTACCACCAGCTACCAGATGGCACCACACTAACACTAACACTTGCACCATACAATGAGGCTCTTCTTCGTAAGAATGTGGTCTTCTCTGCTCTCAACCCCACTCCAAGAACAAAGAATGTGTAAGAGATGCCTAGCTACAAATTCTGACTTGACCATTTACTGTGACCTTAAGCCAAGTATTTCACTGCTTTATGCTGAGTTACTTCCTTCATACCCTCATGGTAATATGATGTAGGGATGTTACACAGATTAGATAAGCTGTTCCATGTAAAATGCTATGAGTGCCTATAGAATTATAGGCTCCTTTGTTTTGTTTTGTTTTTTTGTTTGATTTTTGTTTTGTCAGTCATGGGGCTTAAACTCAGGACCTAAGCACTGTCTGTTCAAAGCTAGCATTCTACTGCTTTAAGCCACAGCTCCACTTCCAGTTTTCTGGTGGTTAACTAGCGATAAGAGTCCGATGAGCCTGTGCAGATGGCTCAAGCCTATAATCCTAGCTATTGAGGAGGCTGAGATCTGAGGATCATAGTGAAGCCAGCCCAGTCAAGAAAGTCTGTGAGAATCTTATCTCTAAAAAACTACTCAGAAAATGCCGGGAGTGGGCTGGGAAGGTGGCTCAATGGTAGAGCACTTGCCTTGTATGCCTGAGGCCCTGGACTCGATTCCTCAGCACCACATAAGCAAAAAGAAAAAAGCCGGAAGTGGCGCTGTGGCTCAAGTGGTAGAGCGCTAGCCTTGAGCTGAAGAGCTGAGGGACAGTGCCCAGGCCCAGAGTTCAGGCCCCATGAACGGACCCAAAAAAAAAAAAAAAGAAAAGAAAAAAAAAAGAAAATGCCGGGAGTATGGCTGTAGCTCAAAAGGTAGAGTGCTAGCTAGCCTTGAGCACAGAGAGGCTCAGGGGCAGTGCCCAGGCCCTGAGTTTAACCCCAGAACTGGCAAGGAAAAAAAAAAAAGTCTCACAGACTTTCTTGCCCAGACTGGCTTCAAACTTTGATCCTCAGAACTCAGTGCCCGGTTTTATTACTCCCTTGTTTTATCACCCTTTGAAGCCTCTCTGAACTGTACATGTTCTTAATGCTCAGTTAGAAGCCAAAATCAGCATTAGCTTTGCAACTCCATTGAGAAAGGTGAGAGTAGTGTGCTTTGGTAGGAAGATTTGGGAAGAGAGCTGGAGCCTAGACCTTAGAGTACAAATCAGACTGAAGCTCTCAGTCTCAAATCCAACTTTTTAATAATGCCAGAGTCAAGAAAAAGCAGTTATAAATTAGGGTTGGGTGCAGGTCCTCCATGCTTCCACTTACCGTGCATGTGCATACACTTCCACACGATCTTGCAGGACTCGAGCAATAAGCCAGAAGTCAGGCAGGCAAGGCCCAGGGAGGCCTGAGAATGAAGGCTGAGGAGGTGCTGGCCCAGGTGGAGTCCGCAATGTGAAGGAAGCCTTCTCACCAAGAGTATCATGGGGCTCTTCACTGTCAGAGCCACTGCTTCCACCATCATAACCTGTGTCAAACATACTGAAGTTTAGTTCATCCTTAGCACAGCCTGACTCACGTGAGCCCTTTAGTCCACTGAGCTTGATGAGTCCCTTCAAATGAGCTCCTTTTGATATCTATGCCCATACCTTTCTCTGTGCAGTCCTAGACCACCTGCCATCATCTTAGAATCCTCTACTTCTGCCCCAGCTTACCTAGGTGGTCTGAGTCCACACTGCCTTGACTGGACATGAGGCTTAGTCCCCGGCTGGGCCCAGGTTGGCTCCCTGAACAGATAAGGGAAAGTTTTGGAACTTCTCTGGATATTTTCTACAGCCTCCTTCTAGAAATGGAAGCTGGCCCAGATTTACATCTCAAGTTCTCACCTTCCTGTGGTAGGCTAGGCAGGCTGATGGCGGGGGTGCACTCAGAATCCTCTGGGGAGCCAAGGGTATGGGGGCTGGCTGTCACGGCCTGAGGGACAGAAATCAAGACTAATGTACAGTACCACATACACATCACCATCCTTCTCTATCCTCACACCAGACTTACCTCTCCTTCACCACTTTCAGCCCTGTCCTCATGGCTGTGCCAAGCCCAGGCCTCTGAAGGGGTCTCCCCTTGGGGCCTGCTTGGCTGCTGGCCAACTGCCACAAAGAAGAAGCCACTGTCAGGGTCCTCAAGGAGAATATGGCCAGGGAGGTAGAGGCGGCGGAACTCCTGGGGAGCAGGAGTTAAGGTCACAGTTTAAGCAAAAGTAGCCTTCCCAATATATAGAAGCCTACGCTTCCTGATCAGACACTCCAACCACCGGGTGAAGCAGACGCCAACAATCCCACTGCTGAGGTAAGATAAGGTTTAGTGATTTTTCCATAGCTCACTAAGCCCAGTGACAAGGTTGGAAGCTGGGTCTCTTTCACTGGCCTGCCAGGTATAGGGATGAGGAGCAGACAATATGATGAGGAGGGAAACAGGAACGATAATTCTAAGGACTCAAACTAAGAAAACCCAGTTCTGTGCGTGGGGTCCAGGAAGGATGGGCCCCAATCAGACCATAAAGTATTTTGAAGGCAGCTTACCTCCTTGAATTGTGTGAGGGAGCGCTCTGGCCCAAACACAAAACTCAGTGGAAGGGTTTGTCGAAGGCAGGTGGAGCGCCCAGGAGAGCTATGGATATGGGCAGCTGCTCGATGCAGGGCAGGGCTCTGGGGAATTCCCCCTCTTCGGAGTGCCCCCACCATCTCATCTTCTAGCAACCAGCGGATCTACAGGCAGAGAGGAACGAACCCCTTGCTTATTGAAGCTTTATCTCAATTTTAGACCAGAACAGTCTAGAAGATACTCTGCCTTCTAGACGGAGTCCTGTGAGATGCCTTCTAGGCCTCATTTCAATCTCAGAATAAAAAGGGTGCCTCATCTCACTTATATGATGGAAAGGGTATGAGTTACAGCATTAGGGGCCTGTTGCTTATTCTGGAGCATAGAAAGCCCTCACCTCACTCATGGTGGTTTCAATAGCCAGTCTGTGGGGTGTGGTTAAATTGGATAGTCCTGAGTGCCTAAATGGAAGAAAGGTTTAGGTATTAGTTTCCAGAAAAATGAAACTGAGGGGAATGAGGAACTCTGAGAGGAGCATAAGAACATAATATACCTCTCCTCTTCTGGGGGTGGCAGCGGGGGTCCCAGGCCATCATCTGATCTTAAGGAGGACGGTTGCCCTGGGGACCGTGGGAATGAAGCACTGCTCTCAGATGTTGACCTGTACCAGGATGGGAGCAAAAGTCAAAGGTCAGGAGATAATATTCTCCCAGTGCATCTTCCAGGTCTCCTTAGTCCCCAGGTCCCTTAAATTCTTTTACTGGCCCTCAATTTCCACAAGGTCCCAGGCCCCCCCACCCCCTACCAAGCTGGCTGCCACACCGATGGTGCTGTGGGTCCGAGGCTGGAGGGAGCTCCACTTCTAGTGGCAAAGTCAGCACAAAGACATCCAGAGTGATACTGAGGTCCCTTAGGGGAACTCGGCCTCCAATTGGGGGTCCTTCCAGACTGGAAAGCACCTGGCCTGGGAGAGGGGGACAGTTAAGAGGTTGCTGGGGACCCTAGGAAAAGCATATCTTCCATACTTCCAGGCTGTCCTCCATTTCCAGGCGGGCAAGCAAGCTGTACTATGATCTCTGGTGTTCCCAGGGCTCCCCCAAACTCACTCAGGCAGGTGGGCAGGCTGCACACAGGTACCGAGCTGTGTTGCCCACGCAGTCGCACAGAGCATGTAAGGTGTAGGAAGAGGGGTGGCAGGTCACGCAGGAGGCTCTCAGGCCCAGTGGGGGAATCGCCTCCCAAGATACTGAAGGAGTCTTCATCAGGATTAACAGTGTCTGCATCTGACAGCGAGGCAGAGTCCAGCCCAGCAAGCCCCAGGTTGGGTTCACGGGTCTCACGGTATTCCACTTCCAGCTCTGGGTCACTCTCAGTGACCACACAACAGGCAGATGTATATCCTAGTGGGGCACAGAACATGGTCAACAGGATGGCAGTAGAGGTCACTGGGCCTGACTTAAAGCAGCCTCCTCCCCCACCGTAATCACTTGCTCACACACCTTCTTCTCCCATGATCTCAGCCTCTGAAAACTCAAGGTCACTGACTTTTCTGTCTACTGTGTCCCGGGGACCCTCATCCTGTAAAAAATATAGCTGTAAAAAATACGGCTGATCCAAAAGGATCCATGCATATCCAGGCCCTGGGTTGGGGATACAAGACAGGGAAGGAAGAAAGCCACTTACCTCTCGCCTACTGGATGGAGGGCAGTAGAAGAAGTAGTGGGGATTGGAGGGTACTGTGCGGAAGTGGAGATGACTGATCTCTAGGAACTTCTCCTGTTGTAGGGTGTAAAAAGAGCTATGCTGTCAGTTTCCCCCGGAAGAACGTTAATTTTTTACTAAAACAAGACGGATGGTACCCTTAACCCAGAGAACACTGTCCTCTGCATGAGTAGGACTGTATCCCTCTTCTGTTCTCACGCAAGCTTCTCACCTGGATGAGGCCATGAAGGGCATCATGTGCCTCCCCTCTGAGTTGGCAGACATCTGTCAGAGAGATCTCTGGGCCAGGGTCTGAGTTACCAGGGACACGGGTGCTCTGAAACTCAGGCTCACTTAGGTCCTCTGTCTCTATACTGAGTAGTTGGGTTTGGGGAGAAAGCATACTAGTGTTAAGAACTTTAAGTGTTAAAGTGTCTGCTTCCCAACTGGGGAGCAGCGTATACCAGTCTCCGTCTGTTCAGGGTAGCACAACAGTCGGTGTGGTGATACAGGCAAGGAGAACCAACCCATTCATTTGAGTTCCAATCTTCATATCTAAGGGCCAGACATTTCTGTGAAACAAAGTGTGGATGATGGTAGTTTTTTGACTTGTATCACTAGGTGGAAGATGAATGGAGAAGGCAAGGTTTGTTGGGAAGAAAATGTGTTCACTTTGGGGACATGAGAAGTGGGAGTTCCTAAGTTCTGACCTAGGAGTATCCCCACCACTCTAGTTCCAATGGCAACACATTGCAAAGGCTAGCACAGAGCTGTTTGCCTGCTTGTGCTTTCCTTCTAGTCCTTCACCCAAAGGGAGGGGCTTACTGTGAGCAAAACAGGTTTGGGCTTGATGATGTGCACAAATTAGTTTGGGAGATTGTTACTATTCTATGGAGGGCCTCCCAGAAAATCTCCACTTTGACAACTGGGAACTCCATAGCTTGGACTTGGCTCATTAGACCACACTAAAGAAGCAGAGTCCTGGGGCTGTCTGGAAGTGAGATTGCTGCCAGAGTCAAAGGGGGAAAGCATCCTGCATGGAAAGCTAGTGACACGACATGCTACATTCCAGGACTGGAAGGTCCCTCATTACCCGCTCTGCCCCTAGTACTGGGGATTGAACCCAAGGTTTCAAGTATGCTAGGCTACTCTGCTGCTTGGGCAACACCGCCAGCATTTTTGTTTGTATTTTTTTTGTACCAATAACTTTGCCTGGGGTGGACCTAAAATTGTGATCCTCCTGCTTCTTCTTCCCAAGTAGCTGGGATTACAGATGTGGGCCACTATATCTGGCTAGGTCTTTGAATAAGGACTTGATCTGTGTGCCTCCCTGCCCTGATGTCATTCAAGAACAACCCTAACCTGGACTCAGAAGCTAAGACAGCTCGTTCCCGAGGCTCTGGGCCCTCCTCAATGCTGCTGCTGAAGGGTCCTGGGCTTAGAGGACCAGGGCTTGGGGGTGCATGAGGCAAACCCCAAGTATGGCCACACAGTGCAAGCAAGAAAGAGGTGATGTCTATTTCTTGTAGTAGCTCCTCACAGGCATCCACCGCTGTCAGCAAATCCTGGCAAGTCACACTCTGTGCCTGCTGCAAGCTCCGAAACAGCCCTGATGGAATGGACCATGACCGGGGTCAGCTCTGGAGCAGTCTCTCCAGGCCCCACCTGCCATCTCCATGCATCTACTTCCACAGCCCCACTCCTTTACATGGCGTTCATACTCACCACGCACATAGCACCGCTGTGCATGCTCCTGCAGCAAGGTACAATGGGTGGCTGCCTCTTTATATCTGGGCTCCATCCACACTGAAGAAGCTGAGGGATGGTCTAGGAATTGAGTCCTAGGAATGGGAGGGAAAACAGCTTGGATAACTCCCCTAAATGGTACCTTGAACTCATCAGCCACCTGTACTCCATAGCATGTTCAACTGACTTGATGAGGAAAACTAAATCAAGCAGCTGGTAGGATATACCTAAGAAGTTAAGTTCCTGCTGACCACCTCTGAATGTATGCCCAACTTTGTCAGAGAAAGATACCAGGTTAAAGTCAAGGGCACTCACCTAAAAATGAGGTCTCGAGGTGCCTGAGGGGGCTGTACACCAACCATTTGCTCCCTCAGTGCTTCCAGTGAACAGCTATAGATGTAGACAGGACACCGGGTCCGTAGTCCATCTGTACCCTCTGTCTGGGAAGCCTGACGCCCAGTACAAGCCTGTAAGTCCCGACGGAAAAGTAGATTTTGCTCGCCTTGATCACAGGCACTGTCTGTGGGGAAAGATGTACCTTAGTCTTTACACTTTCTATTTGCTTTCCCATCCCATTTCTGCTTAACTGACTTCCATCAGCAGTCTTACCACCAACTGGGGTTATACTGAGAATAGGGACTTGTGGCTTTGTAGCCTTGGTCCCAGTTTCTTCCATATCTTTCAGGGTGGGGGCTCCACTCCAATCCCCAAACTTAGGCTTTGGTTCCTCTTGAAAGGGTCCCTCCAGGCCACAAGCAGCCAGACGTTGAACATCTAGGGAAGAGACAAACCAATCAGGGCTGTCTGATAGGCCAGTGAGTGAGCTCAAGCTTTTATACTCAAGGAGGTTGAGGAAGGTCAGCAGTTAGTACCTGAGAAAGTAGCTGGGAGAAAAGTCAGAAACATATGCTGTGGGGTCACCAGCCTTGCATAGCAGCGCCACTGAGGGGGCTGGGTAGAGATGAGAGGCCTTAAAGTTTCAAGACTCATACTCTGTAAGAAAGAAACAGACTATTAGAGCAATCTACAAGGCCTGGTGGCCATTGTTTTCTCCTACAGAGAGCTGTACCTTGGCCATTCATAATGTCTAGCAAAAGTCACCATCAGAGACAGCTAGGGCTCCAAAAGGCAGCCACCTCAGATGTCTGGAAGTCAAGGAGCTCTGGGATTACTGACTAGACCACAGAGCACAGGCTATATAACAGGCAGCAGAGACTCTGAAGGAAGTGGTATGGTAGTTTTCCACGACTCCATCCTCACTGACTAGGAGAGAACTGCATAGCCAGAGGCTAGGATAAAATGAACTTTTGAATGGGAGTTCTATGAGTTACTTATCATCTAAGCGTAAGTGCTGACTGCAACAGCCCCATGCACTTTGCAGAAGTATATGTGTATGTGTATATACGCATACATACATATGTGTATATATACAAATATGTATACATATATATTCAAGTACCTACATATGTATATATACACAAATATCTATTTACGTATATACACACAAGAATAATTAAAAATTCCTACTTTTTAATATAAGTATCTAATTTATTATTTTGGCTTTAACTTTTTTGGGGGTCAGTTGTGGGGCTTGAACTGAGGACCTGGGCCTTGTCCATGAGTCTCTGTGCTCAAGGATTTTGGGTGGTTAATTGGAGATAAGAGTCTCATGGGAACTTTTCTGCCTGGTCTGGCTTCAAACTGCGATTCTCAGATCTCAGCCTCCTTAGTAGCTAGGATTACAGGTGTGAGCCATGGGCTCAGGCTTGGTTTTAACTTTTTTATTTAACTGTATAATTTTTTCTGACATAAGCCATTTACTTTTTTAGTTTTACTTTTAGTATAAGCCATTTACCTCTTCCCATTCACTTTTTAGGTCTGCTTATCCCTGCTCCTTTCCTTTCTTTGAATTCATCATATATCTGTACAATAACACCTGCCTTTCAGTATTCGATTTTAAATATTTTTATCTCATTTAATAGCTCTTCCCCATTTATACTTTCCTTCTACCAAGTATAGCTGTATTGTTGCACCTATTTCCTTCTACCTCTGTTTCCATAACCTTAGTCTTTTCTCATTACCTATACTCTCACTGGGTGCCTGAATATCATTCATTTTATGTGTTTTTGTTAGGCATTTTGAGTACTATTTAGTTTTCACTTTGCTTCCTTTTCTCTTTTCATTGTTATTGTGTATGTATAGTGAATTCTCTTAATTTTGCCTTCCCCACCCAGTATGTTAGCTAGTTTTTTTCCTACTCTTTCAATCCATTTCCTATTTAACTTTTCCTATTCAACTTATCTCTCACATTATAATGCTTGTATATGCAAATATACAGAATAAAGAAAGAATATTGAAAGCTTCCAAAGACAGGAAACAAGTAACTTACAACTGCAAGCTTATTAGAATAACAGCAGATTTCTAAATGCAAGGGTGTTCAAGCTCAAAACCTAAGTATCAACCTAGAGTAGTATATTCAGCAAAGCTATACTTCATAATTAAGGGAGAAATAAGAAACTTCCACGATAAGTTAAAGTGATCGGAACTCAAGACTACTAAACTAGCACTGCAAAAGATACGTGAAGGAATCCTACCTACAGAAAAAGAAAATACAGGAAAAGAATAAACTCTACTAGATGAGTAGATTAGCAAAGGAGAAATAGGGAAGAAGTATCATAAAAACAATGACAGGAAATATGTCACATCTTTCAATATTTATGTTGGATGTTAATTATCTTAACTCTCAATCAAAAGATGTAAAATGGCAATTTGGATTAAAAACTAAGACTCAACTACGTGTTGCCTGCAAGAAATATATGCCACTGAAAAGACAAACATAGGCTGAAAGAATAGAAAAGCACATGGATCCCGAAAGCAGTCAGAAGCAGCCATACTTATATCTGATAAAATAGACTTCAAACAAAATCAGTTGGAAAAGACAAAGGTTAGTTATATTAATAAAGGGAAGGATCCATGAAGAAGTTTTTAACATATATCCATCCCAAACTGGCACCCTGAGGCTTATTAAACACACAATTTGGGACTTACATACACAGTAATAGTGGACACTTCAATAACCCACTCTTACCAATAAACACATCATTTAAACAAAAGATCAAGCAGAAACCTCAAAAATATATGATACCATAGACCAATGGATTAAGCAGGTATTTACAGAATATTTCATCCAGTAGCAGTAAAATACACATTCTTTTCAGCAGCCCATGGAACTTTCTCCAAAACAGATCATACTGCAGGAAATTAAGAAAGGCTAAGGAAATGTAAGAAAATTGAAATAACTTCCTGCATTCTAGCAGACTATAATGGAATTTAGCTAGAACTCAAGAGCATATCACAGATACCACAGAAAATATTTAAATACATGGAGGACAAACAAAACATTTGTTGAATGATGAGTAGATCACTGAAGAAATAAAAGGAGAAATCAAAAGTTCCTGGCATCTAATGAAAATGAAAACACACCTTTTGGGATATAGCAAAGGCAGTGTAGTATTAAAAGGAAAATTTAGGGCTGGGAAGGTGGCTCAGTGGTAGAGCGCTTGCCTTGTATGCATGAGGCCCTGGGTTCGATTCTTCAGCACCACATAAGCAGAAAAAGCTGGAAGTGGCACTGTGGCTCAAGTGGTAGAGGGCTAACCTTGAGCTGAAGAGCTGAGGGACAGTGCCCAGGCCCAGAGTTCAAGCCCCACGACCGACAAAAAAAAAAAAAGAGTCTCACAGACTTTTCTGCCCTGGCTGGCTTTGAACCATAATCCTCAGATCTCAGCCTCCTAAGTAGGTAGACTTACAGGTATGAGACATTGGCACTTGGCCCAAAGACTCTTATCTCCAGCAAAAAGCTGGAGCTGGAAGCATGGTTCAAGTTGTAGAGAACCAGCCAAGAATGGAAAAAATAAAACTAAGTGAGAGCATGAAGCCCCAAGTTCATGAAGAAGTCAATATCCCTAACCATAAAGGAAATGTAAGCCAAAACTACACTACCATACCATCTCACTTCAGTCATAATGATAATCATCAAGAAAACAACAACAAAAGCTGGTAAGGATATGGGGATAAAGGAACCTTCATACACTGCTGGTGGGAATATAATCTTTGGAAATCAGTATGATGGCTTCTCAAAAGACTAAAAGCAGACCTATCGGGGGTGGGAAGGTGGCTCAGTGGTAGAGTGCTTGCCTTGCATGCATGAGGCCCTGGGTTCGATTCCCCAGCACCACATAAACAAAAAGAAAAAAAGCTAGAAGTGACGCTGTGGCTCAAGTGGTAGAGCGCCAGCCTTGAGCTGAAGAGCTGAGGGACAGTGCCCAGGCCCAGAGTTCAGGCCCCACGACCGGACCCAAAAAAATAAAAATAAAAAAATAAAAGCAGACCTATCTATGACTCTGTCATCCTACTACTGGACATATACTCCAAAAAATGCAAATCAATGTAAAAAGACACCTGCATACTCATGTCTAGTGCAACACTGTTCAAACTAGCCAAATAGTGAAATCAGCCAATGTGCCTAACAAATGAATGGATAAAGAAGTTATAGCATATATATATATATATATATATATATACACACACACACATATATATATCATAGATTATTATACAGTAATAAAAACAAAATGTCATTTACAACAGAGAATATCATGTTACATGAGATAAGCTAAACTCAAAAAGCCATATACTATATGCTTTTGCTTATATGTAGAAGCTAGACCTAAGACATACATATTCATGTACATACACACACACACACACACACGCACATACACACACGCACACACACACACACACACACACACCAGAAACATAAATTTATATGCACACATAATACATAAAACATGATTATATCTATGGGATCATAGAGGATGATGAGAAAGGGATAGAGAAAAAATGATAGGGGGGTAGGAGGGGTGGGGAGATGGGAAGGGATGGGAAGGGGAAACAAAGGACGAGGCAACAATGCTTGATAAGAAATGTGCTCATTACCTTGTCCATGTAATTGTAACCCCTCTGTATGGTATTTTCACACAAAAAAAGAATAAAAAGGGGGAAAATGATAGTGAATTAATTTCAAATATAGTGCATCTATGTATGAATAAGGCATTAAAAAAAAAACTTCAATGAAAGACACTGGTCACTAGGGAATGCAGGGGGCAGAGAAAGCAAAAGGTTTTTCTGAGCAAACATAATATATGCCTACTTGAAATGCCATAGTGAAAACTCGGTGCAGTTAATATACACATACACACACTGGTAAGAGGTGGGAGGGCTAAGGAAGATGAATGGAGATGAATATAGTCAACATAGTTTATTGATGAAAATAGAAGAGTCAGACCCTTTGAAATTGTTTTAAGAATGTGGAGGGGATGGAGAGGGACAGAGGAAAGGAGGTTGACCAAGGTACCCTGTTTACATGTGTGGAAATGTCACAATGAACCTGCCCTTGTACAACTCATGTATGCTAATTAAAAAAAATAAAAGGAAGAAATAGAAAGGCTAACAGTTCATGAAGAAGTCAAGCCAGGCATTGTAGCTCACATCTGTAATCCTAGCTGCTTGGGGAGTTAGCAAATTGTGATTCTAAGCTAGCCTGGGCTAAAAGTTGGAGACTCTATCTCAACAAATACAAATCTGGGTGTGATGTCCACCACAAAAAAAAAAAGAAAGAAAATTGGGTATGGGCATGGGTGTGCGGTGATGAAAGGAGCCAGTATCACAAGGGCTCACAAAGAAGAACCAGTGCTCACCAAGGAAGGAAGGGCTGGGTCTCCAGTAGTCTGGGTGCTTTCAACTACTTGATCCTTCAGGATCCCATCACCCCCAGCAGGTGGACCCTCTGTACCTACAATGGAGTAGAGAGGGCAAAGGCCAGTGTGGAGCAGGGCTCTGAGTTGAAGAGAAGGGTGAGGCCAGAGCTTAAAGGCAGAAACCACCCTGGGGGTTAGGGAAAGTGTTGGAGTCTAGCATTAGGACAAACATGGGGAGTTCACCTGGATCATAGCAGGTCCGTCGCAATGCTTCACTCAAGAAGGCAGCCTGGTCAGCAGGGGTCAGTGGGATCTCCCGGTCACTCAGCTCCTGTCCCAGGCAGCTGTGCAGCAGGCACAGCACCATGTCGTTGGTGGCACAGGGCCCCTCGGTGAGAGGGACACCCTCTGGCTCTGCCCAACACACATTCTGCTCAGCACTGAGAGCCTCCTGCTGCCCACAGCCCGTAGGGTTCACCCTGACCAGCAAAGCCCTTCCACTTTAGTCTTCCCCTCCCCATCCTGAACTTGTTCTTCCCTAACTCATTTGCTCTTGGTTCTCTAATATCCCTAAGCTTGGCTTGCTGGCCCCCAGAAAGGGTGAGTGGGTACTATGTTCACCTACCTCTGGACAGCAGAAGGAAGAACATCTGTAGCTGCTGGCACTGTGGCAGCAATCCTAGTAGGTCAAAGTGAAAAGGGATCTCATAGACACAGGTGTCTCCTCCCTGATTCAGTCCTGGGAGGGAATGGTGAAGGATAGATGGTGAAACCCAGATTACCTATCTGTGGCTGCCTTCACCCTACCACTCCCGGTTCCACCCAGTGAGACACCTTCCCCACTGACCGTCTGAGACTCGGGGCTCTGGGGGCAGAGGACCCCATTCCTTGCTCTGGCATAGTTGTATCAGGTATTCAAAACTCAGCATGGAGCCTATACAGGCAGCATCCCTTGGGTGGAGCTAGGGGAGAAACATCAGAGGTCAAGGGTTACCCTTTTATAGCCCTGGCCTTCTCTGGCTGTCAAGGAAATCAAAATAATTGCAGACAGAGATTCAGAGTGCCAGGAAGCCCATAGGCTTCAGTATCCAAAGGGGATACAATCCAGTAAGAGGTGGGGTATAGTTCAGAGGTCACTCACAGCTTGAGGGATTTCAGAGTATGTCAAGTTCTGTAGGTGCTTCCAGCTTTCAGGACCAGGTCCCACTCGCCCGTACTGTGGCTCCACCCATACCTCAGTGACCAGATTGAGCTCAGAGTCCCCCTCCAGGGCCTCTACCTCCACATCATTGTCATCATCTGTTGAGAAGCTAAAGGAGGAAGGGCTCTGAGCCTGGGTGAGAGGGAATCTAACACAGCCTTGTGGCAGGGGTTGGGCCTCATGGAGAATGAACCAGGCATGAAGGATGAAGGACAGTCATAATTGGCTAGCCTTTGCAGACTAGCAAAGATGACTGATGAAACAAATAAAATAAGCAGCCCCTCTCCAGGCTTGAGATGGAGGTCATCTCAAGATAAGGGAGTTAGACATTTAGGGAACCTAGAAAGAAGGAGATTGTGCAGAGATATGCCTCTCAAAGAGGGCTGAGCCTTACCTGTCTTTGGTGGAAGTAGAGTGAGGAGGGAAGAGAATGTACTGGACGACACACGTGTGCTTCTCTTCAGCAGTAGCCTGCCCCAGTGGCTCATTCTATGGGTAAAAGGGAGACACTGGGAAAATCCTGGATGGCCCTGGCCTGACCTGGATCTGGCCTTCAGAAATTTAATCCTCTCACTATAGGATCCTATGATTCTGGCCTCAGGCCCTGGTCCTGGAACCAAGTTCCAGTTTGTGAGACAAACTTCATAGCAGTCCTACACAGGTCTAAGGTGAGGGTCTCTGGATTTTGATGGACATTGAGGTTAGCTATCATGAGGACTTCCACATACCTGAATTGGAAGCTCCAGAACCATGTTGATGATTCCTTCCCCACTGCAGGCAAAATGGAACCCTTCAGAAAGTCGGACTCTGAAACCCATAAAAGCAGGGCAGGACCAGAATAAGAAAAGGAAAGAAGAAACACTCAGTACAGTGCCCCCAACATACCTAGCCCCTAGCAGCCATTGTGGCAGCCTGGACCAGTGGAGTTCCTGCTCAGATTAGCAGTCCTTTAGGATGCAGGTCCAAGTCAGTGGCCAAAATAAGCAGTTGGAAGGGAGCAGATGAGGAGGGCAGTAGCATGAGCTGCTCTGTACTTGACACTGAAGCTTGGAGAGGGGGAAATATATAATTTAGCTGCCTGCCAGTATCCCAAATCCAGAATTCACACTTGTTTCCTCCCTGCCCCAGAATCCTGGAAGGCTCAGGTGACGTACTCAGTCAGGACAGAGAGGAGCTGGGCGATGGCACTGAGTGGCAGCGTCGGGGCCAGGCCGGATGGGACACTCCACAGCCAGCGCTGGTGGTAGAGGTAGCGTGACAGCGATGCTAGACTAGATGAGGCAGAGCGGCCTGACACCAAAGGCAATGGCCCTGGTGGCTCCAGGGTCAGCAAGAAGGGTGCTCGGTAGTCCAGAGGTAACTTCTCATACCTGGGAAATGTGGCAACTCCTTAGTTGATTTCCATTCACAGCTATCCTTCATGTTTTTGGGCCCTCCCTCCCCACTCTCCAGACAAACCTAATGAGGAGCTTGTCCAGTGGCTTATGGAGGACCACAAGACAGGGCCGGTCTGACAAGGCCTGCTGTGGTCCCAGCATGGGGGGTGACTTGGAGGGAGAATTGCCTCCACCAACACCCCCCAGCCCTTTACGTTTAACTTTTGGTGTAGGCTCTTTACTTTGCACCCGATGGGGAAAACGAAGGCGTAGGATCTCTTCCCGCAAGTCTGACACGATCTGTGGAGAAAATGTGGTTAATGCCCTGATATTCCCATCTCTTCAAAGTCTGGGAAGAGGGGGTCTACAAGGCAAGAGCAGCCTCCTTCATATTTCTCAAGCCTTAGTTGTTCTGGGAGTAACATTTCCTACTAGACTTGTCCCTGTGGTGGCTAGGGAAATGGAGTTTGTCTATACCACAGGCCTCCTCAGTCTTGAAGTCAGTCAGGATCCAGCTCACCTTGTGCCGGGCCTGGGCTGGCGTGCCAATGGGAAAACCCAAGCGAAGAACCATGCACGGGGCCTTGGAAATGATGCGGACCATGTAGAAGGAGGAAGGAGGTTGGTCTGGGGCACTGGGGAGAAATGAGAGTAAGTAAACAGTCCTAGGCTGGGAGCAAATGGGTTTAGGAGGAGGTAGGGGTGAGGCATGGGATTAGAGGAGAAGATGGGGGATGAGATGATGGGGGAAGGGTGAGGAACATCACATTGCCCACCTGGAGAGCAACTTGACATAAGAATAGCCCTCAACCAGCACAAAACTGCTCCAATCACGAAGCAAAGAGGTCAGCGAGGAGTGCGAGATCCTGCACTGGATAGTGCTGTAGCGTCCATTGCTGCCCGGGGTGTGCAGGTGCTTGGGGACTGGTCTAGGAATAGGGGTGTAGAGTGGGATCAGACTTCCTAGACCTGTCCTTGAGGAAAGGAAAGATGACTATCTTTCTCTTATGGGCCTGCCTGAGATGATGGGGGTCAATGAGCAGGAAAATTGGCCACAGTTGGTGTTCTCTTTCCATCATTTTCCATCCCTTGGCTCCTGCTCCTCCACCCCATGCACGGCCCTGGTCCTGAGGATACCCACATGTCATGCTCCAGAATTAGCACCAGGCGATGCATGTGCAGCCACCGCTGCCATGAATTAGCATCCATGGATAGCACTGGCTTCCAATAGGCAGCAAACTGGGCATGGGATGAGTCAGAACCACTGGGCTGAAGGGAGAGCACCTGGGGACAGAAAAGGTAGAGGAGCATTTGTGGACAAGCAGATACAACTTCCAAAGAGCAAACAGAGCCAAGAAAGACTCAGTTCAGGTCAGAGGCAGAAGTGGGTTAATATTAAGGGGTACAGCCCATCTTGGGTCAGAGGCAAAAATGGTTTCCAGTATAAAGGCTGGATTAGGATGACTGAGTCAGAGATAGACTTGTGTGGTCCATATGCCCATCAATACCAGTGCCATGGACAACTGTGAAGAGAGCACAGGACAACAGAAGCTATAGTCTTCAGGAAGTACTCAGATCATGGAGGCTGGCTATGGTTGGAAACAGATGAAGATGCTATGTGGAAATGGGGTGAGGAGGTTCAGAGCCTGTTGAGATGCCATCACCGACTGCATGGTCTGTTAAAGGCAATCTCTTTTAGATCATTCTCCTCCCCAGGGTCTTAGGCGGGGGAGAAGAGATGTTTTTAAAGCTACTGTTGAGAATTTCTGACTTGGGGCCTCAGATCTGACAGAGAAGGAAAAGAAGTGGTGATGGGTTCCAGATTCTATGCCAATTCCAGTCTGGGTAGGCATGGGAGGGGATACTGAGCATCAGAGCCACTCACCGGGGTGGTAGAGCCTGGAGGGATGTAGAAGAGTGGCACTCCACTCTTAGTGCTGTCCGGAAGGGTGAAATGTTCTGGCACCGAAGAGAAAGACTGAAGGTGAGCTAGCATCTGGTCTGTCTGGTTGATGCTGTAGAACAAGGGCAAAGTCACAGATGACACTGCTGGATGAGGAAGAAGGAACCCTGGACAAGCACGGTGCCGGTGGCTCATGTCTATAATCCTTGCTACGCAGGAGGTTGCGATCTGAAGATTGTAGTGTAAAGCCAGCCCAGGCAGAAAAGTATGTGAGACTCTTATTTCCAATTAACTAGTAAAAAGCCAGAATTAGAGGTGTTGTTCAAGTGCTAGGTACCAGGCTTGAGTGGAAAAAGCTAAGTGAGAGTTCAAAGCCCTGAGTTCAAGCCCTAGTACTGGCATAAAACAAACAAAAGAAAACACCCTGGACACAAGCCTGTGCACTGATTCCCCTCAAGCTCCCAGCTTCACAAACCTGACCCTCTACCCAATAAATGAGGGATCACTCACCAAGTGGTGACCTCACTTACCTCTGTAATGTGTTCCAGAAACGGCGGATAACATGGGTGCGATACAGAGAGCGAATGGGTTGCCTTAGTGTACAGGATACATCATGCAAAATGTCATAGCCACCTTCCATCGTCACTTCCACCCGTGTTCCTTGAGGGCCCTCAGGCTCCAGGGGCCAGGGTGCCACAGCCACATACTCAATGCGCATGTTGTGTTTCCAAAGCAGCACCAGCTTCACCTCCAGTTGGGACCCTCCTTCAGTGGGAAGCAGGAATGCCAGTGAGGGGAAGGCAATATGGGAGTCCAGGCCTGAGCCTTGAGCCCTATCTGAAACCTCAGCTATCTCATGGAACACTAGCTTGGTCAATGGTTCCAAGCATGGTTCCATAGGTTTCAGAATCAAAGCATCCCAAATGATGCAAATAGAAGTTTACAAGGGTAATCTGAAAACAAAGCCGAGTTCAGGACACCATATCCCCCTCAGCTGATTCACTCGGGCAAAAGGATATGGAATTGGGAAGCCACATGCTAGGAGAACTCAACTCTGAAAACAGCTCAAAGCTCTCTTGTCTTAAAAAACAAGCAAAGACTCTCATGGTGACATTCTTCAATGTGTGACAGCTGAGTGTCCACCTTGTTCAGCAGCTCTAGCCACATTCGAGCACTTAGAGGCCTATGAAGCGAGGCCTACAGACCCTTACCTTTGGCCAGTGTAATTTCTCGGATACTGTAGCCCTCTCGCAGGCGTACAGACACAGTGCTGATCAAGTCAGCTGGCACCTCCTTCTCTGTGTGCTTCTTCCGGCGCAAGGCCAGGGCTGGGTTGCTGCTTGCAGAAACTAAGTGCTCATTAAACAAGCGGTGCTGAGAGCCTGGAGGATCAGTGAGGATAGGGAAGATCAAAGTAGTGAGCTTTTCAGAGGACAGGTATCAAGGGGAAGTGGGTATGCAGAAATCACTTGGGAAAATAATGTTAGAGCAGCCAGCTCCAGTTAGATTTTCAGACCCCAAACCTAGACCATATTATCTCTGGGTCCGTCCTATAGTCCTACTTCCCAATCTTACCCAGCATGACTCTCACCACAGTAATATTCAGGGTTCAGTGCTTCCCCACTGCGCAGGAATGAATAGAACAGAAATGCTCGGTGGTAGACAGTCAAACCCAGGTTGCCTGGCCCAGGTTCAGGACAAGTGGACAAGTAGGAACCAAATGTCGCCATCGCAATGAACTTCATCAATTCCACATTGGGCACGTGGCCAAAACTGCAGTCATAAGAGTAAACCCCTCCTACCTGGGGAAAAAAAATGAGCAAGTAGAGATCTGCTCCAACAGAAGCACTCAGCTCCCCTTGACCATGGTGGGAAAGTGGGCTGTCATGCTCCCAGGACAGACCCACTGCTCTAAAACTACCCTTTCTTGGAGCCTTTCTGCCTAAAGCTGATACTAACTGGTCACATCCTCTGCTCTTCATCCTTAACATCAAATACTCTTCTATCCCTTCACTAGAGATTTTGGCAACTGGGTCACTGGCTTCCTGTCATCATCCTGGACTTTTCTACTTGAACCCTTAAAATAATAAATAAAACTCCCAAGGATTTTGTTAAAATATAAGGGATAGGTTTGGGAGAGTCTGCACTGGCAAATAAGTTTTCTGTTAATGCCAACACTAAAGCTGAAGATCATCCCTAATGTAGCCCACCAACCTATTTTTGTCAATGAAGTTTGATTGGAACACAACCATGACCAATCACTGCATTCCTGTGACTACTTTTACACTATCATAGCAAAGTCAAATAGCAAAAGAAAGACTGAGTGGACCTCAAAACTTACATATTTACTATCAGGCTTTTTCAGCAAATGTTTGCTGCTCTACATGACGGGTTTAGATGACTCATTCAGTTTCCAGGCCACTCACTTCTTTAATCCTTGTTTTTGCTCTACTCACCTGCACACTGACTACATGCTTGGCTCTTGGCTTCATTTGAAACAAACTCATCTTTGCAATTCCAAATTGCCACATCCCACAATACAGCATTCTACCTTTAGCTTCCTTCTACCCACCTCTTATAAAGTACTTTGACCTCACTAGATTGGCCAGGCCTCCAGCCTCTGCTCTGGCCCAGTCATCTACTCCATTTTCTTCCTCCTTTCTCAATCTAGCCTGAATCCTCTAGCCAAGCAACTTCATAAACATCATTCTCAAGTCTCTGGCCCTCTTCATTTTTTCTGCTCCTACCTCAAAATCCCAACAAGGATCACAACCTTTACATCGATTCTGCCAATGATGTTCTAAAGAAGAAACCTACCTTTGTATAGGCTGATATCACAATAAAACTGACACTCTACCTAGCTATTTCTTCAAGGCTGTCTGCAGGACTATTTCTTCTTCCTAGTTCTAGTCTCCCTTCCGTATATATTCACTATCACCTTACTTCTTGGAGGAATCAGAGGCCACTAGTAGAATTTACACACTTCTCTTCCCCTTTTTTTTTTTTTGGTCAGCCATGGGGCTTGAATTCTGGGCCTGGGTGCTGTCCCTCAGCTCTTCAGCTCAAGGCTAGTGCTCTACCACTTGAGCCACAGCACCACTCCTAGTTTTCTGAGTGGTTAATTGGAGATAAGAGTCTCACAGATTTTCCTGCCTGGGCTGGCTTTGAACTGTGATCCTCAGATCTCAGCCTCCTGAGTAGCTAGGATTACAGGCATGAACCACCAGCGCCCAGCTCATTTCTACCTTTTATCTTGCACTTTTTTCTTTCAGTATGCAATTTTTAACTCAGGCACTCTACTGCTCTGCTAGCTACTCTACTTTCTAATCTCAGAGAAAGAAAATGATGCTTTCTGCTCTGAAAAGAATCTCTTGATCTGTTTGTAGAGGCAGGGCCCTTCTGTCAATTTAGAGATTTTATCAAGATCCCTTTACATTCCCTACTTCCAACCCCCTTTTCACTATGGCCCCTTAAAATTATACTTAGCTTTCTAGAAGAAACCAAACCAAACAGAACAAACATCCTCCCTTCTACTCTGTACTTCCCTCTGGCTACCATTCTTTCTCTTGCTCCCTGCTTGGTCTGAATAGTTTACTTTCTCTCATTAACACTTGTTTCTACCACCTCCTCTATCCATAGCACTCATTTCCCTTACCACCACTTCATTGAAATGCCTCAGAAAAACTTCCTTGTAATTTGGAAACCACCAAATCCAAAGGGCACTTTAAATTCCTCTTCCTACTTGAACTTTCTTGTGTGTTTTGAAATATGACCTACTCTTTTCTTCTGAAACTCTTGACTTCTTTCACATTAGAATCTCCAGTTTCTTCTCAGACTTGGTTCCTTTCATTTTCCTGTGTGCTGCTTCTTACTGTGAGAGACCTTTAAACATTAATGGTCTCACCATCTACTTCTCAACTACTGTTTCCTGGATCAGGACCTGCATATCCAACTGCTAATTACTATGAGTAGTGGCTTTTTACCATGTAATTATGAACTATGCTCTGTACTCTTGTTTTTTGTTTTTTTTTTTGAGGGGGTCCGGTTATGGGGCCTGAATTCTGGGCCTGGGCACTGTCCCTCAGCAATTCAGCTCAAGGCTAGTGCTCTACCACTTCAGCTACAGCGCCACTTCCGGCTTTTTTCTTTTTGCTTATATGGTGCTGAGGAATTGAACCCAGGGCAAGCACTATACCACTGAGCCACCTTCCCAGCCCTATGCTCTGTACTCTAAATGAATCATCTCACCCTCCATTTATAAATGAATCCAACTTAGAGTGAAAGTGATATGACTACTGTCACAAGCTAATAGTAAGTAGAGCAAGGATTCAGATTAGTCATGCCTAATTCCAAAGGGAATATTATTACTGCTAGGATATGTTCACCTACAGGCATTTTAAACACAACATGCAACACCTGCATTCACTCTATCCTAACAGCTTCTTTACTTGTTTGTTCTGCCTTTGACCTAGTTATCACTGAAGTCACAATCTTTGAAACAATAGCCCTTCCTCCTTCTTCACCTGTCCCTTTCTGTTTTGCTAATCATGTCCTTTTTGGGGGGGTTGATATTTGAGATGGGGGTCTTATAATGTAGTTTAGACTAGTGTCAAACTCATGATCTTCCTTCCTTAACTTTCTCAGTGTTAGGTTATAGGCCTGTGCCATAACCCAGCTTCATAAGTTATATAGATGCTATCTTTTCATTTTCTGAACTTTCTTAGCCCAAATTCCACAATTTTAAATCTTAATCCTCCTTCTTGGACCCTGCAATTAATAGTGTCCTGCCAATATTCATGTTCTTCATCCAGCAGCAAAACCCAATTAATGACTTTGTTATCATCTGTATCACTCACAAAATTATGCAGACACCTCAGTGTCTGCCCACCAAGCACTTTATAAACAGCAGGACCAGCTTTTTATGCTCTAGATATGCCTACCATCCACCCTTGCTTTCTTTCTTATAATCTGCCAATCAAAATAAGCTCCAATTCTCTGAGTGTCTTTTCTCCCTTATTTGCTTAGTTGGAATGGGGTTGGCAATAATAACTAGCCTAAATAAGCCAGGTGGACCTGACTCAGTTTTCAGACCTTCTCTTCATTTTACTGTAACATCCTGTCTTCCAAACCTAAGGAGGTAAGGATAAAGTTCTCCCCCATCACTGTCACCTGCCCTGCTCTAGACCTGGCACTAATAGTAAGTACAGAAATTTTGCCTTTAAGAAAGTAGCTGTCTCTACTTGGCCTTGTGAGATACTCTACTTCCCTCTCTTCCTTCCTAGAAAGTCCTTACCTGCACAAAGGAACAGGCCACAGTGCCACTGCGAAGCTGGTTCAGTAGTGTCTCACAGACAGCAACATCAGGGACACTGGTCACCCCATCAGTAATCACAATGATACCTTAAGCAGAAAATAAGACTCAGACCTGAAGGTACTGACCAGACCAACCTCACAGGGAGGCACTCCACTGACAGACTCCTGAAGACTTTAGTATCTGCCCACCAAGCATTTTATAAATCACAAACACCTTTCTTTCTCTTCTTCCTTTCTGCTTCTCCCTTTTAATGCCAGACCAGTCTCTCCTAGTAATGGCCCTTAGATGATATCCTTCCCTCTAAGGTTACTGATGGCTGTCAGAGCTGAAGTTACTTGAGATATTCACTAGTATAGAAGTACAGACTTGTATTTAGCAAACAAGCAAATGATTTTCTTCCCTGAGTTCAATGATCCTGAGGAACCACAAGTTTTGCCAATCACCCACACCCTTCTTGAACTTGTTTCCCCATTCCCATCAATATTCTTTTTACCAACCTGCACTAGAGTTAGAAGGCAGTAACTGCAGTGCCAAGATGCCCTGACGAATCATACTGACCAGCCCAAGATCAGCTGTCACCATGGAGACTCCCACCTTCCGGCCCAAGGGCTCCCCAGAGTCTGAGGACTGGTCTTCTGCCTGGCCCTAAATTATAGAAAAGATAGAATGTGGGCTGGGAAGGTGGCTCAGTGGTAGAGCGCTTGCCTTGCATGCTCGAGGACCTGGGTTCGATTCCTCAGCACCACATAAGCAAAAAGAAAGAGCTGAGGGACAGGGCCCAGGCCCAGAGTTCAGGCCCCACGACCGGACCAAAAAAAAAAAAAAAAGACAATGTGACTGATGTTGTTATTGTTCCATCCATAATGAAAGCAGAATTAATTTGTTGCTGTGCAAGAGATTGGACCTAGAGCTTCACAAGATAGGCATGTGGTCTACCACTAAGCTATACCCCTCGCCCACAAAACAGAATTTATAGTCCATCACTGACAGGTCAGATATGCCTAGTCCTGTGAAGACTCTGGCCTCTTACTCTACAGCTGCGTTCTGCTGTGTTCCTTCCTAAAGTGTATGCTTAGATGATGAACCTCAGAAGGGAGTCTAGCACAAGGTAGAATTTCTCTACCTTTAACCATAACTGTTACAAACATTAGGCACACAGAACTTCCATTTGCTTAGCCACTAGGGCACTCTAGTAAGTACAAGTAACTTTATCCCAGATGGTAAATGCTAACTAGAGATCAAATCTGTCCATAATCACCTTTCAGATATGCAGGGTATGCATGGAAATCCAGGACTGAAAAAACACACACATAAATGGACTTTATATATATATATATTTTTTTGTTTGTTTGTTTTGTTTTGGTGCCAGTCCTGGGACTTAAGAGCCTGAGTATTACTCAGGCACTACCACTTGAGCCACAGCTCTATTTCTGGCATCTAGGTCATTTATTGGAGATAGTCTCACAGACTTTCCTGCTCTAGCTGGCTTCAAACCACAATCCTCAGATCTCAACCTTGTGAGTCGTTAGAATTACAAGTGTGAGCCACTGGCACCTAGTGGCCTTTACACTTTTTTCCAGGGCAAAAATCTATGTTTTGGGAGTATATGTGAGTTATGGTCTTCCAGCTGGAAGCTCGTCATAAGTGTTATCACTAGCACAACCCTCCTTGGCTTGTTCTACTCAGGTTCTTTTTAGAGGTTTTTAAAATGGTCTCTGCCACTTTTGTCTTCCACGTACCTGGCTCTGGGGATCATACTGCTGCTGCAGCATGGTAGCCACCTTATCCTCGAAGAGGCAGAGCTGCTCATACACCTGTTGCAGGAATGCCTCCCGCTGGGAAGGGTCCAAGAGGCAGCCCTGCACCAACACCTAGCAAGCACAAAGGAGAGGCTCAGGAGAGGGTGTCTGGGGTGTAGCAGTGTGGAGGAGGAGGTAGAATACTAGACACTATACCTCTGCTCTATATATTTTCCTTTAGGCAATCCTGACTCTTATCCAACTAAGATCAAATGTATAACTCCACAGGCAGTTTCTCCTTCTTGTGTCATCTACTCCAGCAGCTCAGGTACACTCCAGCTCAAGACACTAAACCATTAGTCATCTTAATCTGGAGTCAACTTTCTCGTGATTATGGTTGGCTCCCCTGGGCTTTTCCAACCACCCTCTTGGGGGCGCCCTAAGATCTTCCAGCTCTCTCCATTTTAGGCTAGAGGATGACATCTGTAAAATCACTCTACTTCAGCCAGATGAAATCTTTCTCATTCTGATTCTCATTCTTTCATTCCTTTTGTTTTCTAAGTATACTGCACATAGAAGAGGCCATCTTGATCTTTAAGCTCATTATCTTTTATTCCCCTAAGGAAAGTTCCTCCCCTTCCTTTACCCTCATTAAGTAACTCCTATGTTCTCTTCAAAGAGAAAGCAAGTCAACTACTAGGCACACCACTTTGACATCCCACCCTAGAGGATGTACTATATTCCACTCCTCTGAAAATTCCTAAAGATCTGAAGAAAGGGTTTCTCTTACTCCTTTCTTTCCCTAGAGCCAGTCTCTCCATCTCATCTTAACCTTTTGTTTCTCATTTTCTCTCCATAGGCTCCTTTCCTTCTACTTCAAATGTGCATAAGTAGACTGCAACAGGGGCCTGGCAGCCCCTGGTGGCCCTTAGGATCTTGCCCCTCTTCCCCATCATCTGTACCACACGCTCACTTTCTCTGACCCCTCCCTCCTGAAGAACAGATACTTCTACTTATTCCTACCCAGGTAAGGGGGTGGGGACAGCCAGACAGGGAAAGTGGGACATTGCCCCAGTGTACAGCTGTGAGATTGACAAACCAAACATAAGTATCAGGAACTGGAACCACAGGGTGAGAAAAATATTCATATCCATAATGTTTAGAAGAGTGAAATGTGAGACAACTTAATTTATAAATATCAATATATAAAAATATCAAGATAGAATGAAAGTTGCCATTAAAATCAGGTTTACAAGCTGGGTGCTGGTGGCTCACGCCTGTAATCCTAGCTACTCAGGAGGCTGAGATCTGAGGATCGTAGTTCAAAGCCAGCCTGGGCAGGAAAGTCTATGAAACTCTTATCTCCAATAAACCACCAGAAAACCAGAAGTGGCGCTGTAGCTCATGTGGCAGAGCGCTAGCTCTGAGCTGAAGAGCTGAGGGACAGCACTCAGGTCCAGAGTTCAAGCCCCATGACTGACAAAAAAAAAATCATTTTTACAAACAACATTTTATGATGTAGAACAATGCCTGTATTTTAAAAAGTGAGACATGAAGATGTGTACCTAATTCTAGATACCTGACCATTCTCCTCTTTCTTGATAAAAGGATGTATGAGGGAAGGTCAACACACATTCACTAGATAGAAGGAAATTCCATCAAATGTTAACAATAGGTTTCTCCAAGTACACATTATGAGTTTATTTCAGAGTATAATGTAACCTTCTTTGTATTTAGGTTAGTTTCAAGTCTCTGTTGCAATGGACATAAATGCAATTTTACATTTTATCCTTTTTAGAGCAGTAGGATACAGTATATAGGAATGACTGAGAAAACATGGAGTCCAGCTGTGGGCTGACAAGTGGCTCTGACAAGTTGCATGTTTTCTATGTGGCAGGCACTGATCTAAATGCTTGACTTGTATTAATTCAATCACTGTGTAATACAAGTGCTTTTAATACTTTTATTGTGGAGAAAAGATATAAATGTACAGAGAGGTTAAGTAACTAGCTTGAGGCACACAGCCAAGGAAGTGGTACTTCCAGGAAGCATACACAGACAATTATCCAGTGTTTGTACCCACTACATTGAACCCCACTATCAAGGGCAAAGTGTGTAGCATAACATTCAGTCTTTCATACCTGGCTCCCACTATGTTTTACTACTCTTTACTACTACTTTCCCACATCTAAACTTTTACTCTGTCAAAACCAAATAATATATATCTCTCTAAAACACCTGTGATTGAGAGTGTAGATTCACAACTGTGCCTTTGCATCTGTTAATCTCTCTCCCTAAAAAGCCTGTTTCCCCTTCTTTGAACAGATAACCTCAATTCTTTCTTCAAGACTCAGTTCAAATGTAGCTTTGTTTTAAAGGTCTCCTCTTTGGCTCTCCCAACTCCTCTTAGTGTCCCTACAGCATCTGAATCGTAATTTATCAATGCCCTAAAACACTCAACTGCAATCATCTCCTTTAATGTCTGTCTCCCTCTATAAGCTCTCAATCCTCCCTACTAGAACAAGGATAATACCTAATTTCTCTGTCTCCAGGGATCTACCCTGCGTTTGGCATAGATCAGGCTTCAGTGTTTGTCAAGTAGAACCAAGTTTTGAGTAATTACCTAACACCCTTGTTTTCTTTGTCTTGGCTATAATACCTTCAAAAGTTTGGCCTCTGTCCAGGGAAGTGGCCCACAGACACCAGGCTAATGGTTGTAGCAGGAGAGCATTTTAAGTTTGGGTAGAAGGCTGGCAGTTCCTACCCTAGAACTTAGTATATACCTACTGTTGTACATTTCAGATCCTCAGGTGCTGTATCTGGCATCCATCTCTTAAATAAACTAATGGCTAAGATGAGAGTTTAACTATCAGAGATAGTTTGAGGGCAAGTCCCTAACTAATGAGTTAAAGATGGTTAAGACCTGATGAGGAGAAATAGGGCCAATGCTTATCTAAGTTAAAAACATATTCCTGTAACAAACTCGGTCATTATTCAAAAGAACTGTCTTGTGATCACCTGTCCAGGTAGCAGAGCTCTGTCATAATGGTCAGCATTATACCAACAGTTCATAAGCCCCTCAGAAATTTACTTTCTCTGTCTTTAAAATAGATTATGTTTCTATGGACCTACAGTAGCTCAAAATCACAAAACTATTCCCAAAGATCATTTCCTGGGATCAGCACTTTAGCGATCATGATAAAACTAAAGGAGCTGGGGAGGAAACAGAAAAAAATATCCAAGGGTCAGACCCATCGAGATTTGCAGTGAGGGTGAGGTATTTGTCCAATCAATGCCAACTAAAGTTCATGAGGAGGCTCTTTAAAACCAGAGAAACTAGTCTTTTCAAGGGGAGAGACTCATGGGAATGAGAAAACAGAGAGCTGGGTACTTGGGTACGAATGGTAAGGATGTGGTCCAACAGACTATCAGAAATGTGGTCTGAGGGTAGAAACTTGGATAGAAGATACAATACCTGGTGGGACTGCAGGCCAATGATTGAAGAATAGGCCTGTATAGTTACGTAGATCTCAGGCTGGAAGTCAATGCAAGATCCAGGCACTTGAAAGGGCTGAAGCAGCCCTCCTAGACAGCGGGACAGGGCATGGAAAACTTCATCAAACAGGATCTCTCCTGTGGAATCATCCTGAGGGCAAAACAGAGAAAGAGCTCTCAAGGATGGTCAAAGGCAGCTTTAAGCAGGAACAATCAGCTTCTGTAGGTCAGCAGGAACCTTATGGTTAATTATGCCCCCCAGAATAGTGCATTACACCCAGTGGAATCTGTCTTTGAATGCTCATCACTCCTTTATAAAGCCTTTCTGCTTCCCACAATGGTAGGTTAGGAACATTTTTTACCTTCCCCAGGATTTCTCATCCCATCCCATCCTTCCTTCCCACCACCACTTTCCAAGTGCTCACCACAATGCTAGTAGATGGGCTAAGGTCCAGCTCAATAACAAAGCGATACTGCCAAGCCAGGAAGGTAACCTGGGTGGAAGGTACCAGAAGAAACGGCCTTGGGACCACTGGTTCATCTGGCTGCCACCCAGGGGGAAGGACACTGAGGACTTCCAACTCCTGTTCCGACTGAAGCTGACAATTAAGATGGAAGAAAACAGAAAAGGGTTAGAAAGAGTCATCACTGTCTACTCTGAACTCCATCAGTTATTAGTTGTGAGATCACAGAAAAGGCACTTAACCTCTTTAAACTTAGTGTTCTCATTTGTAAAAATGCAAATAATCCTAACACTAGCACTTTAGCGCTGTTATTGTGTGAATCAAGTGAAACCATGCATAAGAGTGCTCCCTGGATCTGTCTTTTATATCCAAAATGACCCACCACTGGCTCCATTTCCAGCAAACCAACCATATATCCTTCCCCCACTATCCCTTAGGGAATCTTCTTGTGGTTAAAGACACTTGTCCCTCCTAGACATGGACCCCTTAGAGTCAGGGCTCTGAAAAAAAAAACAGAGCCTTCTGGGATAACCCCTTATATGTCACCTATTCCAGGCCTCACCAGCAACTCCTGGGGTGTGGCCTGAACAGTTTGATGCAGATGATTGAGAAACCAAGCCAGGCGGACATTTCGGGAGATTCGATAATCTTTTCTCATCAGCAGGAACACCTGCCCAGCTTCTTCCACCTAAGGATAGAGACATTAATGTATCTAAAATTAAAGGGAACTGGGTTCCCCATATATACAAATCCTGTGTAAGCAGGCCAAGGAGCTCACACTCTGTAATATAAGAGGCCAGGCAGCAGAGGTGATGTCTACCCCTGCTACCATGCGTGCTGTTCCCGGCAAGTCAAGTCACAACTTCCCTCCCCTTCTCCAACAGACCTCCATACCAATGAAGTGAGCTTCCCACATTGTTTCTACAAATGTGTGAGTTTCTCCAAGAAACTATAAGCACCTGAGGATGGAGATTGAGTCCTGTTCTGCTTTTGAGCTCATACTTGGCAAACTGATTTAAAAGATGACACCTAATAAGTCCCTAAATGTTTCATAAATATGAATATTACATGAATATATGACAGTCCTTCTTGAATATAGCAGGCAGTGAAGAAACCTTTGCTGTGTGAATGTAAGCCTCAAATTAGTATCTCAAATTAGGTGTCTGTGGGTCACAATCTCTACTCATACACCTCCTAGTTCCTTTCCTCCATAGCCTCAGAGGTGGCCACTGCAATGTTCCAACTAGCCTCAATTTCCTTACCCATGTCCTTGTCCTTCCACTATGCAAGCCCTGCCAAAGCTTGGACTTGGGATGAACATGACATTTTCCTTGGTCAACATATATAGCATGGCAACTGTACTAGTGACATGAAGAAACCTATCACCTTGCCAGCAGTGCCGATTCTCGCAGGCCTTTACCAGTCCACTGACTTACCAATCAGCAATTTTTTATTCCCTCCATAAGATTTTTCATCTCCCAATCCTGAAATCCCAGAAGACCAGACTGTTCACTGTTCACAGAGGAAGTAAGGGACAACTGACCATCATTCTCCCAGCCCGACTTCCTACTCTAGCTTGTTCTAGACAAGTCCCACATTTCTCCTCCTGTTCCTAACAGTGAGGGGAAATAAATCAGTTGCGGGTAGTGAAGACATGAACAGAAGCCAATGACTGCCTGTTGATAAATATTAATGCTGAAAAGAAGATTTCCCCCGCCCCCACCTCAAATGAGAAAATATGTACAAAGAGACCGAAATAGCCCCGAAAAAGCAGTAAGGAAGGGTGCCTGATGCCAGAAAACAATGTAGATAGCAAAGAAGCAACAGATGAGGATTTAGAAAGTCTTATACTCCAAGACAAAGGGCAAGGATAAAAAGACACAAAAGCAGGTACTGAGCAATGACAAAGGGAGGAATTCATACCTACTGAATACCTAAAATGAATTCAACAGATCTCTGTAAAGGTTAGGTGCAAGAATTTCTGATTGAGTCAACCTAGGCTAACTTGTTAGCTGTGAGACTCAGAAAAGGCATTTAACCTCTTTAAGCTTCCGTGACTACACATGTAAAACAGAGCTAATCCTAATACCAATCTAAAGTGCTGTTATATGGATCAAGGGAATCATACATATGAAGTGCCCACACAGTGCCTAGTACTTTATAAGAACATAGCAAAAGTGAACTATTACAGATTACTAGGTTAACAGTAGGTGTTTCGTATAAGTAAACTCAGTCTTCATAGCAAAATATGTAATAGGAGGAAAATGAAGTTTGAACTGAGTAGTTAATATAAAAGTCAGAAATCAAAGCAATATCTGATGAGTAAAGCTCATCTACTGAATGACAACTGTCCATTTCTCTCTTAACAGTAGAAACAAACTGGGAGAGAGCAAGGGAAGGGGTGATATTGTCCAGAAAGAAATGTACTCTTTACCTCAGTTATGTAAGCATAATCACTTTGCACATCACCTTTACAATAAAATATTAAATTAAAAAGAAGAATTGAAAACAGTCAAGCACAACACTATATACCTATAATCTTAGCACTTGGGAGGCTGAGACAGAAGAATTGAAAACTGAAGGTCAGCCTGGACTACGTAGTACGACCCTATCTCAAAAACAGAGTTGAAAGTGTGGCTCCAACTAGAACGAGGCAGAGACAAAACAACAATGAATACACACAAAAAAAGTGCAGAAAAGATTTAAAGTACTAACAAGAAGGAGCATAATAGGTAGTCAGGTGGCCATGGTTCACATCTATATTCAGGAGGTTGAGATAATAGTTCAAAGCCAGGGCTGGGAAGATGGCTCAGTGGTAGAGTGCATGCCTTGCAAGCATGAGGCCCTGGGTTCGATTCCTCAGCACCACATAAACAGAAAAAGCCGGAAGTGGCGCTGTGGCTCCAGTAGTAGAGCGCTAGCCTTGAGCTGAAGAGCTGAGGGACAGCGCCCAGACCCAGAGTTCAGGCCTCATGACTGGCAAAAAAACAAAAAACAAAAAAACAAAAAATAGTTCAAAGCCAGCCTAGACAGAGATACTCTATGTCTAATTAAGCCACAAAAGTCAGGTGGGAGCTGTGGCTCCAGGTAGTAGAATGCTAGCCACAAGGAGAAGGCCCTAAGGTCAAACCATAGTACTGGCAAGGGCTGATATTCTGTAGCTCATCTTATCTGTACTTCATTTCTACAATACCTACATGGGAAAAACAACTGTCTATGGATTTTAGATTTTATCCTGAAAGTAAAGGCCAGTGAAAGGGTCCAATAAAGCAATTTGTCTTCATTTAAAAACAAAACTCTGGCTACCACATGGTTCATAAAAACAACCTCTATCAATGAGGGGAGATGAGAGTGACCTTGACTAGAAACATTTAAGTAAATTAAAAGTTGACAGAGCTCAAGAATCTACATTTTAGCTGGGCACCTGTGGCTCATGCCTGTAATCCTAGCTACTCAGGAGGCTGAGATCTGAGGACCATGCTTCAAAGCCAGCCCAGGCAGGGGAAAGTCTATGAGACTCTTATCTCCAATAAACCACCAGAAAACTGGAAGTGGCGCTGTGACTCAAGTGGTAGAGTGCTAGCCTTGAGCTGAAGAGCTGAGGGACAGCACTCAGGCCCAGAGTTCAAGCCCTGCGACTAACCAAAAAAAAAAAAAAAGAATCTACATTTTAATAAGCATCTCAAAGGATTTTTCCTTATTAGTCTTTAAGAATTCTTGAATTAGTTGTGCTTTCAAAACATTTACATTGTTGGAAGGGGTGACATAGATCAAGATGTACTGTACTTACAGAATTGTAACCTCTTTGTATAAACTACCTAATAATAAAATTTAAAAATTAAACAAATCTACATTTCTATGAAACTTCAAGTATCCACTATTAATCACCTTTGAATCTGAAGGCTTGGAGCAGTCTGGCAAAGAAGACAAAAATAAATGTTTACAGTCATGGATGTTTACAGGCTTGGATTCAAATCTTGTTCTTTTATTTGCTATCTTGCTATCCTTGGCAGGTTAATTTTTCCAGATCTCAATTTCTTCACTGATGACATATAGATAAGATAATTTTTATAAGGATGTTGTTGCAGTTAAATGGGTCAGTCATTACAATGGTAGAGGAAGGCTATCATTCTTTGAAATATTTATTGAGGCCTACATACCATTTATATCAAGATAACTAGAACATTAGTAGGCTCTGGGCTGCATATCATGGATACCAGGATGAATGAAACATGGTACATCTTATTAGTTTGTTGTTTTCTAGTTTTTGCTTCTTTGAGATTAAGGTTTGAATTATTATTATTTTTTATTGTTAATTGTGGGGACTGAACTCAGGGCCTGAGTCCTGTCCCTGAGCTTTTTTGTTCAAAGCTAATGCTCTACCACTTTGAACCACTGCACCACTTCCTGTTTCTGTGGCTAATTGGAGATAAGAGTCTCATAGACTTTCCTGCCTAGGCTGGCTTGAACTATTTTTTAACCCATTTTTAGCCCATGACTGTTTTTCTGTCAACACAAAATAATGTATACTCTCCCCATCCCAATGATCTGAAGCCTCTTTATCATTATACTTATGCCAAAGTACTCAGCTTCCATCATAGCCTTAAACTGAATCTTATCTAGTCTCACTGCTCACCAATCCCACATACCCATATTATCAAAGCTCAGGTAAGAGCATGCACTCTAGTGTTAGCATAAGAAGGATGTAGTTCTACCCCTTCCAGTAGATAGGTAGCTTTGGCATAGAGATTAACCTCTCTGTGCCTCAGTTTCTTCATCTGTGAGTTGGGGTAACAATAGTGCCTACTTCACAAGGACTTTATGAGTATTAGATATTGAATTAACATAAAGGCCATTCCTTTAAAAAGGCCTCCTCTCCTAACTTCTTAACAAACTGGATTAAATACCCTGGTTAAAAACTGTTAAACAAGCCAGGCACTGGTGGCTCATACCTGTAATCCTAGCTACTCAGGAGGCTGAGATCAGGAGGCTGAGATCTGAGGATCGTGGTTCAAAGCCAGCCTGGGTAGGAAACTTATGTAACTGTAACTCCACCTTTATAATAACAATAATATTAAAAGAAACTATTAAGCATGCAGGGACCTGGCTTTGTAATCCTAGCTACTTGGGAGGTTGAGATCTGGGAATCAGGTTTTGAAGCTAGTCCATAACACTTTTATCTCCAATTAATTACCAAAAAGCCAGACGTAGAGCTGTGGCTCAAGTGGTAGAATACTAGCCTTGAGCAGAGAAAGCTAAGGAACAGTGCTTTGAGTTCAAGCCCAAGGACTGGTACAAAACAAACAAAAACCTGTTAAAACATCCTCACTCACTTTTATAGCACTTACAATTCAGTGTTTACTCCATAAAGATAGGGAATACCACTCTCATACTACCATATACCTACTCTGGTACTTAGCATATTTTGAGTTCATAGCAGCACTCACAAAACATTTTGAGTATTTGATGAATGGTTTCCTAAATCTTACCATGACAATTTTTAGGATGCTAACATCCTCTAAGCCACTTTCCTTTTAAAACTTCTTGCATTTTCCCCCAGCGCCAGTCACATTTCCAGGTGCAGAACTCTTGGCCCCTTTTGCTTTCTGAGATAACATTTTCAGAAATTCAAATTAAGAATTTAATAAACATAGAAAGGGGATGTCGCTTTGGAAAGTTCTTGCCTAGCATGCAGGAGACTTTGGATTCAATCCCTAGCACTGAAAACAAAAACACTTTTAACAAATGCTGTAAATTTTAGCTGTCAACTACTTCTTTTATGTATCTAACATTACATATACAGTTTACAATAGTTTCCTGCAGAACAGTACTGCTTTCTAGACCACCTGCCTAAAAAGCATGTTTTATTTACCCCACAGATTCTCATTTTAACCCATTCAGAAATAATACTCTAAATTTCTCAGCTTTTCTAAATATTGGTCTTTCTCATGCATGGGCTAATCCATTGCACTTCTGAACATGTCTGATTCTTTTAAGTAAGGTAATTTGTTACTATCAACAACCAATCATATTCAATGTTGGGTGTTTCACACATGCACCATTAAGACATTTGCCATCTTGACTACTTTATTTGCACTAGAATTAACCATTATGGTCTGGCTCCAGAGTCTTAACCCTAATGACTTACTAACTGTATAACTTACTTTTTTTTCACCCCCCCCCCCATCCCAGCCAGTCCTGGGCTTGAATTCAGGGCCTGGACACCTTCCCTGATTTTTTTGATCAAAGCTAGCACTCTACACTGGAGCCACAGCTCCAATTCTGGCTTTTTTTGTTTGTTTGTTTGTTTAATTGGAGATAAGGGTCTCACAGACTTTCCTGTCCAGGCTGAACATCCATACTCAGATCTCAGCCTTCTGACTCACCAGAGCCTGGCTACTTTGTTACTCTTAATAGCTCTGTGTCTCAGGTTTTTTTCCACTGGAAAAGAGGAGTTATGATTTCTAGAACTGGGAGAAATATCAGTAAAGCGCTTAGAATGGTACCTGGCATGCAGTAAGTTTTCAAAAATTAATGACCACTCTCTATCATACACAACCCTTACCCTTCCCATCAACTGCCATATTCTCTTGTAGTACTGGTCAACTACAACCAATCTGAGATTTCACCCCTCTCCCCCCTTCAAATCTCCTAAGGCACCTAGAGTCTGTTTCCAAGTGAAGAGGTCTTGGGTAAGGGTACTTCATCTGACTTTTCAGTTTTGTTCTCTGTAAATGAGAGTAAACGCTGCCACCTTCCTTGCACAAATCTGAACGACAGAGTATATATACAGAGCTAGCTCACATGCCTTTTCTGGCTTAATGCATAGGATGCTCACGTCACACCATGGGACAGATATTTTATAACTAAGGAAACGGGATCTGGGAAGTTAAGACTTGCCCGGATCGCTACATGGTAGCATCAATAACTAGATCGAGGTTTCACTTCGAGAGAAAACGTTTTTCAAAGATCACGAGCGCTAGAACGACATCCACGCATGCCGTCTGTGGCATCCCGGTGTTTGATGAACGGCAGGATCCGGCTGTCAGTCGGCTGCGGTGATGCCCACTAAGACGGCAACAGTGAATTAAAACACAAGGTTTGTTAATACCACTGTCATCAGGTCCACGGCTGGCGACTAGGCTGAAACTGCAGTCAATCAAACAAAGGAAGTGACTTCTCCAGTCTCTGGAGGAAATCGCTGACCGCGACGGTGCAGCCGGGGCTGGTCCCCGTCCAGGCTAGGCGGGAGGAGGCCAAAGCCACGCCTCGGGTCCGGGGGCCCCGCGCTGCGCCCACCCACACACCCGTCCGCCCACCCTCACCTCCGGCTCCGGGCGCTCCGAGGCCATCGTACAGCCCACCAGCACCGGCCTGGCCCGGCCCGGCCCGGCCCAGGGAGGCTGTGCCTCTCTTGACCCCTGACCTGGCTACCTTTGCCCCCGGTAGGAACCGGAAGTCACTGGGAAGGCCGAGTTCCGAGCTTTCTGATTGGTGAATGAAGCTCTCGGGCGGAGGTGCCTGAGGATCGAGAAACCGGAAGTGGCGGTCGCTGCGGCTGCTTGGGCCGCTGCGATGCAGGTGAGGAGGAACCTAGTTGATTCTACTGGCAGCAAGTTAACCTTGGGCAGCCCGACTGAGAGCGGGCTGGCCGAGGGCAGGGAAGAGTTGGTACCTGGCGGAGTGGGCAAAACTCGTGGCTGTGGCGGGAAAGCGGACGGGGGCGGGAGGGGAAGCGAGGCCTACGGGACCGAAAGCAGCGCCCTAGAGACATGGGGTTGGTTGAACCCGGCTGACGGAGGGACAGCTCGGCTAACCGGGAGGAATGAGGCAGCGCCGACCTGCCGGGGTCCGAGAAAGGATCAGATAGTCTTTTGGAGAAGCTGAGATAAAATTCCAAGGAAAGACAGCTGAAGAAAGGGGTGGGCTGACTCCGACCGACCTGGGCTGTTGGATACAAGTACAATAGGGAATCTAATTGGGGAGAAGCTGAGGGCTGAAGCTACGCTGTGTTTGTAATCTGATGCTGTGGGTGGAACCCAGGATTAGGTCCCTGTCAAGCATCGTGTTGGGTTTGCAAGATGATTTTGCATCCTTCTTCCCAGCTCGTGCCCTAATAATCGTTGAGGGTGAAGGACTGATATAAAATGGGAGACCACAGATGCTGTATGACAAAGAAATGCTTTGCAGACTTTCAAGAGATAAGAAACACATACGAACTTTCTTGGTTTTGTTTTTCTTTTAGCGTATGCACCTGTGAGAGACTTCTCACTGCGGTTTGAACTCAGAGCCTCATACAGATTCTCACTCAGTTCTCTTTTTCCCCCACCCCATCAGGGCTAGTACTTTACTATTTGAGCCACACCTCCACTTCCAGCTTTTGGCTGGATAATGGAACTCAAGAAACTTGCAATTTTGTCTGCTTAGGCTGGCTCTAAATGTCAGTTCTCAGATCTCAAGACGCCTGAGTAGCATGGTGTGAGTAGGTGGTGTGAGTAGGTGGGGTGAGCCACTGGTGCTCTGCTTTGGTAAATGTTTGTGGCTCAGCTGAGCTTGTGAAAGGAACACAAAAATATTAGCACAGAGTGAGTACACATTAAGTCATCAGGGAGAAGATTGAAATATCAATACAAAGGATAAATGAAGAGCTGAGAGGCAGGACAGAGCTAGTGTTCAGAATATGCCTATGGCAAGGGGGTAGCTCAAGGAACAGGGGACCTGCCCAGCAAACCCAAGGCCTTGAATTCAAACCCCAGTACTCCAAAGCAGAGAAAAGTCATCAGACATATTCTAAGACAGGGAAAGATGGTATACATGTGGTTCAGAATTACCCATTAGATAAACAACTTCAAGAATTAGGTCTGACAAGTACTTCTCAGTGAAGCAGAGCAGGGTATATCTAATGCTATGCTATATTTAATGCTATGCACGGATTAGGAAGCGTTAAGAGAAGAAGTAAGTTGGTAGGAGGTCAGAGTTGATGCTGTCTGTAACACAAATGCCAAAGATAGAAAACAACATAGCTTTTCGGCTTTCTTCTGAATGTGCTACATTCATCTATCTGGGTAACCAGTCTGTTACTCTTGATGCAGAGGGAGGAGAAGCAGCTTGAAGCATCATTAGATGCACTGCTCAATCAAGTGGCTGATCTGAAGAACTCACTAGGGAGTTTCATTTACAAGTTGGAGAACGAGTATGACCGGCTGACTTGGTAAGGGTTGCCAGGACAAGCCAGGGAGGGTTTCATGGGTGGGGGACCAGACCCCCTGATGGACAGGACATGTGCAGTGATGTAACCATTTATCAAACATCTCTTGATTTGGAAAGAGCCTGGTTGCCCAACATTTAATGCATAGTTTGGCTTACAGTCTCAATGGCAAGGAAGTAGAGAAATGCCCAGTCTCTTTAAACAGTTTTTTTCTAGGTTTTGCTTCTTATTCTTTGATTTTTTTTTTTTTTTGTAAGGAGGTCTTCCTTCAGTGGAGAAGCCTCTTAGCTCTTTTAATGCCAGATTTGTTTCCACAGTTCTGACTGAATGTTAACATCCAACCTCCTCTGAAATTGTGGATCGTACGTCTTGGCTAGGATAAAAACTTTTATCCAGTTTCTCAATTTTCACTTGTAACAGTATAGCCATCATTCCTGTTTTACCACTGTTCTCAACCCAGTCAAACAGTGAACTATTTTTTGTCAGAAATTGAAAGATTATTCCCTTTTTCAAACTAGTATTACTGTTAGTTAATCTGGTTCCCATCTAGGCTAGTAGTCATAGGGCTGTCAGTTGTTTGGGGGTGTGCCTAGTCTAAAGGACCTCTTCAAGATTACAGGACAGAGAGAGAGTGGAACATTCTGATATACTTTTACCATCACTAGGCCCTCTGTTCTGGACAGCTTTGCCTTGCTGTCTGGACAGTTGAATACTCTGAACAAGGTCTTGAAGCATGAGAAGACACCTCTGTTCCGTAATCAGGTCATCATACCTCTGGTATTGTCTCCAGACCGGGATGAAGATCTCATGGTAAGAAGAGGAAAAAGATCCAACTTGGAAGTTCTTACATGAAAATTTAGAGCACAATTATTAATTGGCTATTTTAGGAGTTCTGGATGTGGGGTAGTGTGTGGCAGTAAGAAGCAAGGACTGGGCTGGGAATGTGGTTTAGTGGTAGAGTGCTTGCCTAGAATGCATGAAGCCCAAGGCTTAATTCTTCAGTACCACATAAACAGGAAAGGCCAAAAGTGGCACTGTGGCTCAAGTGGTAGAGTGTTAGTCTTGAGCACAGAGAGGCCCAGGGACAGTGCCAGGCCCTGAGTTCAAGCCCCAGGACTGGCAAAAAAAAAGTAAAGGAGAGATGTTTTGAGAGTTCCTAACATTTTCTTTCAAATTATAAATAATGCTTCTTGGGCTGGGAATGTGGCTTAGTAGTAGAGTGCTTGCCTAGCATGTATGAAGCCCTGGGTTCGATTCCTTAGTACCACATACACAGAAAAAGCCAGAAGTGGTGCTGTGACTTAAGTGGTAGAGTGTTAGCCTTGAGCAAAAGAAGCTCAGGGACAGTGCCCAGGCACTGAGTTCAAGCCCCAGGACTGGCAAAAAAAAAAACAAAACAAAAAACCAAGGACTATGTTTTGGAAATACTGCTTTTCTTCTAGAAATGAGAGAGTCAAATACCCTAAAATTTCTGAGACTATGTCACCAAGGCAAAAGAAGACCTTTCTCTTGTGATACTTGTTTTTTTTTGCGGGGGTGGGGGGAAGGGGGGATCCAGTCATGGAGCCTAAACTCTGGGCCTGGGCGCTGTCCCTCAGCTCTTCAGCTGAAGGCTAGCGCTCTACCAGTTGAGCCACAGCACCACTTCTGGCTTTTTTCTTTTTGCTTGTATGGTGCTGAGGAATTGAACCCAGGGCCTCATGCATACAAGGCAAGCGCTCTACCACTGAGCCACCTTCCCAGCCCGTGATACTTGTTTTGAGGGGGAAAAGGTCTGTGTTTTTGTGATCTTGTCTGTTCCAGTTTTTAAGTAATGTTTCAGAGAGAAAGAGAGACAGTTTAATTTGCCCTTAGGTGTGCTAGAGATAGGTTATAAGAAGACAAGTGAATGAGACATTGTCCTAGGAAGCTAGTTACTATATCTCAGGTTGTATTTTACACGAACATGCACTGTTTGCCTGTGAAAATCAGGCTCAGTCTTCTTGAATGCATAATAGACCTCATAAAATTTGTGTTACAGCGTCAGACTGAAGGACGGGTACCTGTTTTCAGCCATGAGGTGGTCCCTGACCATCTGAGAACCAAGCCTGATCCAGAAGTTGAAGAGCAAGAGAAGCAACTGACAACAGATGCTGCCAGAATTGGTGCTGATGTAGCTCAGGTTGGATGGAGCCACTGCCCTGCTGCCCCCATCCTGTCACAAGCTATTAGCACTCCTCTGTAGTAGGGATGCACAGCTCATCACACTTGGCTTGTCTATGAAAGAGCACAGAGAAGAAACTTCTTCATAATCATGTCCTGCTTACCTTAATCATTATCAAATTTGTGTTACAGAAGCAAATCCAGAGCTTGAATAAAATGTGCTCAAACCTTCTGGAAAAAATCAGTAAAGAGGAGCGAGAATCAGAGAGTGGAGGTAAAGAGGGGTTGGTGGCAAAACAGGGACTGGTATGTAAGATCACTGGAATAGGAATGGTGGTTCACCTAGTAAAGTGAAGGCACAAGCATAAACTGCTTAGGGAAGGATTTGCAACCATGTTAGTTTTCTGTGTTTAAAATCAATCTTGGAGCATATCAAATGACAAAGTGGGATGGAGACTCATCGATAGACTTGGGATCTTCTGGCTCTTTCCCTGAATTATAAGGGAGTCTAGATGCTACTGAAGTCAGAACTTCATGTCTTGGCAGTCATCACCAGTCTTTCAGCTGTTAAGTTCAGCTCAGAGCCAGACACAGATTTCAGGATGTCCACTTTTATTTCAGGTCTTCGGCCAAACAAACAGACCTTCAACCCTGCAGACACCAATGCCTTGGTAGCAGCTGTTGCCTTTGGGAAGGGGCTGTCTAATTGGAGACCTTCAGGCAGCAGTGGTCCTGGCCAGCCAGGCCAGCCAGGAACTGGAACAATCCTTGCAGGGGCTTCAGGACTGCAGCAAGTACAGATGGCAGGTGCTCCAAGCCAGCAGCAGCCAATGCTTAGTGGGGTGCAAATGGCCCAAGCAAGTCAGCCAGGTAAGGTGGGAGTGGTTGAGCTAATATATAGGAATGAAGTACATTAACTGGGCCCCTAGCATTCTCAGACCTGAAGATTTTCTCTTGTCTCCTCTGTTGTGACTCAGTGCAAAAAAAAAAAAAAGGTGACTTGGAAAATAATTTTCAGCAGTTAAAAAAAAAAACTCACTTGAGATTGTAGTAGACACTGGCTAAAAAACTTTGGACAGCAGAAACTGCTCTTGCCTCCCATCCTCATCTCTTCTGTCTCAGTTGTTCTGTCCCTTTTACTCAAGATATTAAGTATGTGGTCAGTGTAGAGAAATCAACAGTCAGATCTTATTCAAGACCATTTGTTAGGTAAATCACTTGTTGACAAGCAGGTACTTTTCCTACTCAGGAAAAGTAGGTATTCTTTTACTACTCTGTCTATTGCTCTAGCTCTTGGCTTCTTGCCTTTTTTTTTTGTGCCAAGTCTGGGGCTTGAATTTGGGACCTAGGCACTGTTCCTGATCTTTCCCCATCCTACCTCAAGGCGAGTACTCTACCACTTGAGCCATAGCTCCACTCCAGGTTTTTTGGTGCTTAATTGGAGATAGGAGTTTTATGGACTTTCCTGCTCCAGCTAGTTTTGAACAGCAATCCCCAAGTACCACGAGTAGCTTGGATTATAGGTGTGAGCCACCAGCACCTGACCTCTTGCCTTCTTTCGTGGTCACTTTTTAGTAATTTTAAAAACACTTTGGAGGAGTCCAGATGCTAGCAGAGATTTCCTCCAGACTTTCTAGGAGAAAAAAAAACAACCCTAAAATAAGAGCAGATAGTACCTTATCACCTATGACATTAAGCAGTGGTACCCCAGGTTTAGCTATCTTTTCCAGAAATAGATAAACAGAAAGTAATGCTCTGATTCTCACCATTCTACCAAATCACCACTTTCTTCTAGATAACTCCAGAAAGGGATCTACTGAAGAACCATAATTTTTTATTTTTGCCAATCAGGGCCAGAGGTTCTGAGATAATAAGATAAATGTCAGGAAGGAACCTGAGAGACTACATTTTTTTGTTTATTGTAAAAGTCTTACCTTGTTTTAGATGTCTTTCTTTGTGTTCCTTTTAGGGAAAATGCCAAGTGGAATAAAAACCAACATCAAGTCAGCTTCAATGCATCCTTACCAACGGTAGCATGGACAGCAGCCTCCACTCCCAGGTGATCTGTGGTGGGCAGTGAAATTACATTTTTCCTGTAGACCCCATAAAAAGAATACGGGCTCTCAGCAACACATCCCAGCTTCACTGGTGAATAGCTATGTGACAACGAACAAATAATGCAATTTTTCTGGGCCTGTTTTCTCATTTGTAAATGATGGTAATACCTACCTCATAGGGTTGTTGTGAGGATTAAAATGAGAAAAAAGATTGTAAAAAAAAACCCCAACAACTTAGCACAGTATGTGAAAATAATAAGTTCTCAATAAATGATAGTTTTTACAGCTATTTTTCTGCCCCTTCCTCCCCCCCCCCCCCCCCCCCCCCCCCCGCCCCTCCAGTCCTTGATCCTGATCTCATCCTGAGCTGATACTGCTCCATATCAATGGTGAAGCTGATCTGATCAGATGAAACCCGGGATAATTTTGTGCTTCCAGAAAGCAGCCTATATGTCTTGGAAGCATATTGTTTCTGTAAGCACTCTTGCTCAGGGTCCATCCTGCTGGCCCTTTAGACTGTAAGTGAGGAAGTTTCTAGGGTAGAACAACCTTCCACCTATAACTCTGATGACGCTTGGGCCTGTGTCTTCTGAACTGGCTTAAATCAGCTTTTATTTGGAAATGGATAATAGTCTCCATCCTTTCTTCTGCCCTATACGCAAGAAGAAAGGTGTCAAGGGACCAGTAGGTGGGAGATTTCTCAGGAAGTGCCTTTCTTACATTTCACTAAGCCACAGGCTGGTGATGGGAGGAGTAGCTCCATTAGTAGCTTTGCTTTTACAGAGCTGTAGAACAGAGTGCATTTGGGCAGCCAGCCATGTTGCCTTTCTCAGCACTCCTTTATAGGCAGGAATATGTATTTAATCAGCAAAAGTGAGCCAAAACAGTTTATAAAATAAAGTTAGTTACATTGATGTTCACTGGCTCAGGGTTATCTGACAGCATTTTATGAGAGTTAATATAGAGAATTTCAACAGTGCTTCAAAGCAATTCTAATTTGATCTCTGTAAACATTTCCTTGTCTTTAATTATCTTGGATGTGGAAACCCAGAGATACCCAGTTTATACCTGCCAAGTGTTGTTGTTTCTTCTCTAATGTCATACACTGGTACTTTGACCTTTGATCAGTGTTAGACAATATTCTACCAGACTGTGGCAGCAGAGGTCTAAAAAAGTGGTTCCAGATGTCACTTGGTCCATCAACACAAGCTTAGTGACCACACACACCGCAGCAGGGGAGTCCTGCTGTCATCTCTTGGGTCCCAGACCTTTCTCCCACTTAAACAGACTGACCTATCAGCCCACTGAAGTGTTATCTTCTCAGTTCTTCTCTTTCCACTCAGAAAGCTAACTTCAATATTGGGTAGACCACAAGCTAGATTTTTCTAGACTCCCCAGATCATCTTCCAGTGAATGTATCAACTCCATTGTATCAACTCCAAAGACTTTCGTTGTTTTTGTGAGAGGGTCTCATTATATAGCTCAGATCTGTGCAGAACTCTTAATCCTCCCCAGTGTTGTAATTAACAGGCATATTCCATGTACCTGACAAGTTTCTTTGTATCGCAGGCTGATTCTGAGATCTTATTTCCACCATCCTGTTGAAATGGGTTCCTTTTCCTTTAAAAGCAGAACATCTTCCAACAGGAATAAATGCAAGGCCTCACTTACATTCTGGGCCCTTAAGAAACACTCCATGCCAAGGAGGTGCTCACACCTCCCAAGTCACTGTAGGCACACACACTCTCATTTCCATCTCTTATATAAAGAGAAAACACAACTCCCTCTGTCACAACTCCTCTTTGAGGCCCTTATACCTAAGTGAACACCTCAATGGAAGGAATAGATCTTAACAGCCATGCCACTTGGTCCCTTGGGAGGGAGTATATGTGAAGAAGAGGACATTTATGACTGTTTTTTGCTCAAATTTAGATTGGCAAAAGGTGATTCTTGTCCTATTCTGGTATTCTTTTTTCTGATTCTGACCAGTTTTTCTCAGGGATTGCACTTTCTCCTACTTTTGGAAACTCTGGAAAAAAGGATTAGACTGTCTCCCAGGCTTGTTTCTGGGATGGAGAAAGAAGAGGCAGCTGTGAAATCTCAAGGGCTTACATAGCACAGTTCATCCCCTTGAAGGCGGGAGGTTATTGAATCAATGTCAGTATTATCATCCATTGCCTAAGACTTTTCCATGTCCAGTTCTTCCCTGAAGCTAAGATTCAGTCACATGTGAACTTCCTTTTACACGTTGCTCAGGTCACCTTATTCTGTTTTCCTTCCAGTGTGGATTGCTGCCCTACTTAACAGGTTCACCTCACTCAACCATTCACTGTTTTGGAAAATGTCTAAGATTGATAGATTGCAGTCAAGTGCTGTGTCTAGCTCTATAATAGATCCCAGCACAAGGCCTGAACTGGGGGAATGTGATTGTCCACCTCTGTCCTGTAGCTATAAGGAAGAAGCCGAACTCTGCAAGAATACCCTAGTACAAGGCTTGGCTTTTTTTCCTATTCCCTTACCACCTCCCCCAGGCAGCTGGAAACAACTTCTCCCTTTGTCTGATTTTCTTGTACAGAATAATCCTCCTTATGGACAATGTATTCTCTGTGTCTTGTGGACACAGGGGCCGTGTAAGCTGATCCCAGCACCGGGCAGGACAGAGGCTGAATCCTTCCAAATGCCCACCCTGGGTCAGTTCCTGATTACTATCCAGAGGAAACTAATAAGGGCTGTATTTTTTTTTTTCTGTCTGCCTCAGATTTGGGCTGCCGGTAGCCCCAAATGCTAGCCAGAAGTAGGACCAAGAGTTGTGGTCCATTTTCTGGTCATGCTTGAGAGTTCACAGCTCCAACTTAAAGAGGCTTGATTGGCTCTTTCATGAAAATCTGGAATGCTTGCACTTAGGGTTTGTCATCGTGTGGATGAAAGTTTTCTGATTAGAAAAAGGTGGCTCATTTGACAAGACTCTAGCGCTCTATCCTACCACCATGTGCTTTGTCCCACAGGACAAACTTCTGTTTTTTTCCTTGGACAATTTCTATTTCTATTTCCTTTTTCTTTCCCTCCCTCCCTTCTCCCCTCTTTCTTTCTCTCTTTGGTGCCAGTATGAGGGCATGAACTTGGGCCCGATTGCTATCCCTTTGCTTATTTGCTCAAGGCTAGCACTCTACCACTTGCCCAGCACTCTAGCTACAGCTCCACTTTCAACTTTTTTTCTGGTTAATTGGGGATGAGGGTTTTATAAACTTCTGCCTGGTCTGGCTTTGAACCACAGTCCTCAGCCTCCTAAGTAGCTAGGATTATATGGGTGAGCCATTGGCACTCAGCTGTTTTCTTTGTTCTTGAGTGCTTTCAGGATGTCAGCTACTATTTGGATATAGCAGCTTCCTAGGCACAGCTTGGACTAGTTTCCTGACTTTCTTGAGCCTCAGTTTTTTTTGGTTTTTGGTTTTTTGGTTTGTTTGTTTGTTTTTTTTTAACCTACATGATCCCAGTGATCTCTATAGGTTGAAAGTCTCTGACAAAATTGTGCAGACCTTTTGGTTTTTGTTTTGTTTTCCTTACTTATAGGGCTATGTTACATAGATAGGCCAGTTTTTCTAGATTAATCCTAATTCCCTAAGGCTTCTACAAACCATTCCCAAAGTTCACTTTTGCAACCACTTTTGCAACCTTTTGTAAACCACTTCCCTAACAGTTTTCTGACTTTCATACAACTCTCTGATAAATATTTAACAAAGAGATGTTACCATCAAGGTATGTGTATGTTGGAAATCACCTTCCCATAGACATCTATCTCTCCCATGGATAAGATGTGTGAATGGAGAGATGACTCCTTCAACAGAGGCATAATTTTAGACTTTTTCTTTCTTTTTTTTTGGTCGGTCGTGGGGCCTGAACTCAGGGCGTGGGCACTGTCCCTCAGCTCTTCAGCTCAAGGCTAGCACTCTACCACTTGAGCCACAGCGCCACTTCTGGCTTTTTTTTTCTGCTTATGTGGTGCTGAGGAATCGAACCCAGTGCCTCAGGCATGCAAGGCAAGCGCTCTACCACTGAGCCATCTTCCCAGCCCGATTTTAGACTTTTTCTCTATTACAATAACTTCCCTTACTGAACTAAATATAAAGTGCCCTGGGCCATTCTTACTTTCTGCCATTCCTCTGCCTTGCCTTGTTCGCACCCCAATTCTTTAGTTTGTGGTCCTTTTGATTCTTCATTGTGTTTTGTCCCTCCCCCACATCTTTTGTCATTTCTGGGACCACCTATTCTTTTTGTTGTTGTTGTTTTGTTTTGGTCTTGGGCCTGGGTGCTGTCTCTGAATTTTTTTGCTTAACACTAGCACTTTACCAGTTTGAGCTATAGATCCACTTCTGGTTTTCTAGTGGTTAATTGAAGATAAGCATCTCATGGACTTTCCTTCCTGGGCTGGTGTGAACCATGATCCTCAGATCTCAGCCTCTTGAGTAGCTAGGATTACAGGTGTGAGCCACCAGTGCCTGGCTTGACCACCTAGTGTGTGTGTGTGTGTGTGTGTATGTGTGTGTGTGTGTGTGTGTGTGTATACACGTGCACACACTGGAACTGGGGCTTAGACTCAGAGTCTCATGCTCTCTTTTTCAATCAAGGCTTACACTCTACCACTTGAGACATACTTTTACTTCTTGCTTTTGGATCATTTACTTGAGATAAGAGTTTCTCACTTTTCTGCTTGTACTGGCTTTGAATCATGATCCTCAAATCTCATCCTCCTTAGCTAAGATTAGCGGCAGGCATCATTAGCACTATTACTTAATGTTTTTATGTGTCTTCAGAGTTACAAATCCTTATTGGCTCTATATGCCCTCTCTAACTTAATTCTTTCTTTCTTCAATATTGGGGTTTGAACTCAGGACTTAGCATGTGCTAGGCAGGTGCTCTACTACTTGAGCCAAGTCTTAGCCCTTTAATTTACCAAATTTCCTCACAGCATTTAACAATACTGAACATTTCCTTCAAATCTCTTTTTCTCTCAACTTCTGTGTTCTTTAACCTCTGGCCCTTTCTTCTTTGCAACTTCTGGACTTTGGACCTTTGTATGCTTTTCTTTTTGTATGCTTCTTGAATGTTGTTTTTCTCTGACTTGTCTTTAATCCTCTTTTCTCCCAAAAACAAGACAGCCCAGATGTCTCTGCTGAGATGCAGATTACTGTCAAGTATCTCTACCTATAGGAGCCACAAGTTCCTTGGGTTCTGGATGTCCAAATCCAGCCATCCTCTCTGCCCCTCCCACCACCATAACTTCCTTTTCTGATTTTTCTGGGCATTATCTAAGCAAGAAATACAGGAGCTATCCTACACTCTTTCTCTTCCATGTCCCTAGTTCTATAACTGATCAGATATCGAATTCTATCAGTTTGTTTCCTCAATATAATTCTGTGTGGATTCATTGGTATCTATCCTGTCTTATAGCTTATATATTGGGCCTCTCAATAAAAATATTCTTCAGACTCCCTAGTTCTAGTCCTGGAAATTCCATCTTCTCTTCCAAAAGTCTGCCAGATAGATCTTTCAAAAATTTAAATCTGGGCTGGGAATGTGCTTTGTGGTAGAGTGCTTGCCTAGCATTCATGAAGCTCTGGGTTTAATTCCTCAGTACCTCATAAATAGAAAAAGCCAGAAGTGGCTCTGTGGCTCAAGTGGCAGAGTTCTAGTCTTGAGCAAAAAAAAGCTCAGGGGCAGTGCCTAGACCCTGAGTTCAAGCCCTAGGATGGGCAATAAATAAATAAAATTATAAAATAAAATCATCCCAAAGTGTTCATTTTATTTGAGGGGCAAGGAATGCAAATTTCGCATGCATATATTATTAAAGGAAATAACCTCCAAAGAATTCCTGCTAGTCTGAAGAACTTCAGACTAAGACACCAGAATCGTTGGCAATATTTACCCATTGGAAAAGTTTTTAGAAATAGCTCACATTTCTTGAAAGGCAAGTACGATTCTGTGATGCAGACCCTTACCTCCTCCTAACTCATCTATATTGTGGTGTAAACAGCTTAGTTTCCAGAAGGTAAATTGACTTTCAAACCTCCATTCCATTATCCCCACTACTCCTCTATGTTGTACCCTCATGCTGTCTGACAAATACCCCATTAACTTTCAGATTCATCACTTGTGTGACTGTGATACTTTCTAACATCCTAGGCTCTTCATAGCTCAATGATACTGGCGCTCGAAAAAGTCAGTCACCTCCTCTGTTATGCTCCACCTTTGTACTATGTACAAATCTATCCTAGCTCTTGCTACACTTTATTGTCCTTTAAGTCTAAGTACTGTGAACTGTCAAAGTTTGGCCATAGTTCTTCTAACCTGAGAACAATAATCTTTGGTAAGATAATGTGTGCCTGGTATACTATAGTATCTGACTTATCAGAAACACTAACAATGGGAATGGTACTATTGTTATTTCCATTATGATTTAGCTTTGGAGAGGTAACATAAAATAACAGTTTGAATAGATTCTAGTGGCAGAATGCCTGGGTTTAAATCTTTGCCCAATCACTAGCTCTGTAGCCCTAAGTAGTTAGTGTACTTCTCTCTGCCTCCATTTCCTTAGTCCTATAGAGGATAATAATAGTGGCTAGTTTACAAAATTGCAAACGTTAGTGGGTCTTCAGTGGGACTGTAGTGGGTCAACGTATATAAAGTGCTTAAGATAGTTCCTAACAGTCGGAGAGCCTCGGTACACATTAGCTAGTTCCACAACAGCAGTCATTGTTTGAATAAATCATTGACTGACAAATCTTTCTGAGAAGTCGGAACTTCTCCTTCCTTATGTAGCTCTCCTGTGCTGCATGAAGCCTCAGGAACTCCTCAGGAAACATACTTTGTGCCAGTTCCATTCCCCATGGTATCTCCCTAGCAATTGCTACAGAGAAGGCCCTGGAACATTTTCACATGGGACAGCCTAATATGACGAATCAATTTTGTGTCTAGTTTTGTGAGTTTTATTTCTACTTAGGTGTTACCTGTGTTCTCGTAAGCCCCAGTTTGGTCTTAAATCATATCATTTTGAGCTGAGCTTCAATGACAAACTCCTTCACCTAAAATGTTCTTTTTTAAAAGAATCACTTCTAAATGGTGTCTCCTGTCTATCCAAGCTAGCTACAGACTCAGTTCCACAGTCTTCCTGCATTCTGCTCTAAACAGGGGTCTTGAACTACTTACAGATTTTTCTCTGTAGTTGTGATGGTTCTCCGCCTCTCTGGTCTATGCCTGTTTGCTAGGTCAGGCTCAGGTTAATACAAGTATCTCTGTCTAATTCACTGGTCCCATTCTTGTCTTTCATTTTCACCAGCAACCATCCTTCAGTCCTTGGCTCATGACATCTGTACCTTCCTTGTCACTTTGCTGCAAGGATTCTCAGCTGTAGCCATACAGAAATCCCTGGGACCAAAAACTGCCTCAGCTTTCATGACTTAACATACCCACTCCTATTATCTGTCCTCTTTCTTGCTCCCTTGTTCAGATGGTGGACAGTTCATCCTTTTAGTTCAAGTGTCACCTACTTCTTGTATACTTGACTATTCTCAAACTACCTGTGAACCCTCTACGCACTGCCATTACAGCACTCATAATTCTGTTGCAATATGTCTTTTGAGATACAGCCTTGCTATTTTGCCCAGTACCCCAGGCTAACTTGGAACTCACCATATAGACAATGCTTCCATTGGACTCACAAATCTTCTGACTTCAAAGTGCTAGGATTGTAGGCATATACTACCATACTCAGCTCCATTGAAATTGTTTTGTATAAGTTTGAATGCTGACTGTGGCACCTATTGTGGGACCTTAAATAAGTTATTTCACTTCCAAGAATCTTTGCAGAATGATATTATAGTATTGATCTCAAAGAGTACTTTCAGGGACTGGGGAGGTGGCTCAGTGGTAGAGCACTTGCCTTGCATGCATGAGGCCCTGGGTTTGATTCCTCAGCACCACATAAGCAAAAAGAAAAAAGCCGGAAGTGGCGCTGTGGCTCAAGTGGTAGAGTGCTAGCCTTGAGCTGAAGAGCTGAGGGACAGTGCCCAGGCCCAGAGTTCAGGCATCATGACCAGACCCCTCCCAAAAACAAAACAAAACAAATCAAAGAGTACCTTCAATCAAACAAGAAGAAGCCCAAGCTTCTTAGAAGAGCATTCAGTTATTCAGGCACATAGTTAGCACTTAAATGCTATTATTTTCTTCTTTTTCTTTCTCCTGTGGAATTACTTTTATTCCATAAAACTGTTTTTTGCTTTTTTGCCAGTCATAGGACTTGAACTCAGGGGTTGGGTGCTGTTCCTGAGCTTTTCTGCTCTGCTCAAGGCTAGTACTCGTCATTTTGAGCCACAGCTCCACTTCTGGTTTTCTGGTCGTTAATTGGAGATAAGAGTCTCCTGGACTTTCCTGCCTGGGCTGGCTTTGAACTGCAATCCTCAGATCTCAGCTTCCTGAGTAACTAGGATTACAGGCATCAGCCACAAGCACCCAGCTATAAAACTTTTTTTAAAATTTAATTTAATTTTATTTGTGACTTTTTTTATTATAATCCATTACAATTACAAGGCATTACAATTGTCTAACCAAAAACAAAAAATAGGATATATACTTGTATTTGGGTTATGTGGATGGCTTTCAATAGGCCTAAGGACTTAAATGTGTGAGCAGCCTCTGCATTTCTCCATTCTACATCCTGTAGTTACCTGTGGAAGAACTTGGTTTTCTGGATGAAATGCCATTAGGAGCTTGGATTAGTGGGGAGTAGGGGCTGGAAGCAGGACTAATGAGCTCAAGGAGAAGGGAGGAATTCCTTAAAAGAAATAAAAGCCAAGGATAGGTAAATGTTTGAACACAACCAAAGCTAGTACAAAAGCTAGATCTCCCATAGTAGTATTGGTGGTATTTCACCTCTATGGAAAATCCTAATTTTTTTTTTCTTGAGCCCCATCATTTCTCCTGAATTTTCAGCCTCATGTTTCAGATTGTTGGCTGTGCCATCTCACCTCACTCTCGTGTCCAAACTACATTCATGTTCTCTGTTTGTTTCACCCATGTTATCCAGTGTGCCTACCTTGGGTCAGTTCTGGGCTCACTCTGCTTTATTACCTTTTCTTCTTCTCTCTACTGTTGATCTAGGTCAGTCCTTGCTGTGTCACATCTGCATACCTGTATCCCTGAATAGGTCCCCAGCTTCCTATTTTCTTCCTATTTCTTCTTCCTATTTTCTTCTTGATAATATACCTACAGTGGCAAGCTTGTCTTTCAAAACACAATGGGGATCATATCAACCTCTTCAGATATCCTCAGAGATGATCTTGTACAAACAGCTCCTTATTTTCTATCCAAAATCATGACTTTAGGCCAACCAAGTTTGTTTTATTTTGTTTGCAGTACTGAAATGGTTTCCTGCTTGCTAGGCAGGCACTCTACCACTTGGGCCATGACTTCAACCCTGTTTGCTTTGGTTCTTTTTGGGAAAGTCTTGCTTTGGAAAGCCTAGCCTATCCTGAACGCAGTCCTATTTATGTTTCCCACCAAAACTAGGGTGACATGTTCATGCCACCACATCCAGCTTTTTTGTTGAGATGGGGTTTCATGAGTTTTTGACTGTTGTCGAATCTCCAAGCTCAGCCTTTTAATTAGCTAGGATTATAAACATGAGCCACCACACTAGACTCCAACCTACTTTTTAACCTATTATATGAAGGCCTTTTATTCATCATAAACAGAATCCCTTACAGTTCTATGTGCTTGTCCTATGCTTTTCTGGTTCTATCCATTTTTTTTGCCCTGCATGTTTTCCTCTGCCTGAAATACCTATATGTTGCTTCAAGCTTGTTTGCTATGTAAATCAAGTTCTCTGATTTTATGTTCTTCATCTGCTAAGAGGGATAATAGTACTGACAGGTCTGCTCAACAAGAGCAGATGAAAAGCAGCTGGTCTCCTTGTCAAAGGAAGAATGGGATAGAATAATATGCATTTCTTTTCTCCATCCTTCTCACATATCTTACTAATTCTCCTACCTCCATCCTTATAATCTATTCTGGTTCATCCCCAAACAAAAATCCACCCCTTTTCTCTCTTCAGGGAGCTTCCCTTCCCCTTTCCTGTGTTTATTAAATTCGGTACCACTAAATGCTACCCATAGTTAGTGACCTTTAGAAGTCCAGGCACTTCTTCAAATTCCAGTTAAAGAGGAGCATTTGAATAGTCTCTCCCTTCTGCAAGCCAGATGTATTTCCAGTCCATGATCCCGGTGTCCACAAGTTAGCTGACTGAAGCCCAGAGACCTACAGAATGAGTAACTGGCAAACCCTTTGCTCTCAGCTCCTCTGTCCTCTTTCAGCTCATCTGTGTGGGTAATAGGTAGAAAATGCCCTTTGCTGTTTATGATGGGGAAATTTGACACAGACCCTAGGAAAGTGCTCTCAACTTTACCCCACTCCTGTTGCTCCTTGTCCAAGCTTGTCACTTCCTGTTCTTTGTAGTGGATTGCACTGTGTATCCCACATTGTCTTCCCTCTACTGTTCTCACTCGCTTGCTCACTCACTCACACAAACAAGTGGGCATACTCTACCTTTCTTCCTTACTGCCATTGCTACTTCTCTGATCCCACTTCCATTTAACTTCTGAGGGTGTTTTTTTTTTTTTTTTTCGGTCGGTCCTGGAACTTGAACTCTGGGCTTGGGCACTGTCCCTGAGCTCTACAGCTCAAGGCTAGCGCTCTATCACTTTGAGCCACAGCACCACTTCCATTTAACTTCTGTACTGAAACACAGAGCATAGGAAAAAAATAATGGTAATAAGAGTTGGTAGAGTTTCTACAGAGGATAGCTTGCAGGCTGAGAAAGGACATAATGTTTTATCTTTTGAGGAAAGATGACAGAAGAACCGCTTCAAGAACAGTGAGTGAAGAATGAGTCATCCAGGGTGGGAAAGGGGGAAGTTGTCACCTCACTTCCCATGAGTCAGGAAGCCTCCACAAAGGAGGTGGAATTTTAGGCAGTACTTCATCCTCATCCTGAACCTGTGGGTTCAGTTTCTCCAGTTTGTCAGCTTTTCTTTCTACCTAATCTTCTCTGAGCCTTCTCACCTCCAAGTCCTTCTCCCTAGTTTCCCCACAGATCCCCACCAATCTCATTTCCCACTGTCTTCCCGCCTACTTCCCTAAACTCTGCTGGGAGCTTAGCTTGGTGGTGTTGCCTGTAATCCCAGTACTCAGGAGGCACAAGCTGGTAGATCCTGAGTTCAAGGCAGCCTGGACTACATAGTGAGACCATGTCTCAAAACAAACAGAGGACCTAAGCTCTGCTAGGGACTATTATTCTCCATGGTCCCCCTATTCTATGGGCCCTTCATCTCTGTCCACTGAGCCTACCCAGTGTCTATCATCATTGGTATTAGACTTTTATCACTTCCTAAAATTCTTACAACCTGCATGCTTAATGAATGTCTTACCATCTGACTAAAGGGAAAATTGACTCCTTTAGATGAAAATTTCATCCATTCCTCCCAATCCACTTACAGACTTAATCTTCATTGTTATATGTTTCACTCTATTAGCCGAGGCCAATGTCTCTTCATGTGTAGTAGATCCCATTGTTCCCTTCCACACATATAAACAAAACAGGCTCCAGCTCTTCCTATAAAAAACAAACAAAAAATGCCATTAGAATCAATCTAGAGGTAAGAGCTAGGCACTTAAAAACTCCCCAGATAACTCTAATGTGCTTCTGAGCTGAAAAATAAAAACAGGCTAGGAATGGTGGCACACACTTGTAATCCCAACATTTAAAAAGTAGGAGGATTTGTAAGCCATCTATATATATAGCAAGACCTTATCTCAACACACACTTAACCATGGCTACAAGGTTCTTCAAGTGATTTATATTTCCCTTTCCTGCCTTCTTGCGTGCATGTGTGTGTGTGTGTGTGTGTGTGCGCGCGCGCGCACGTGCGTGCGTGCATGCATGCATGCATGTGCGCTCCTATCTGTTTGAAAGGCCGTTCTCTACCTTCTAGACAGGGTTTTTTAATCTCTACCCTGGATTAACACCCTGCTCCCAGTGCTTTTCATAACCCTCTGGGTTTATCTCTATGGAAGTACTACATGCTACTGTAGTCATTTTTATGTTTGTCTATTCTGTTAGAGAGTTTCTCAAGAATCTCAAAGGTATAGATATACCATTTAGCATGATTTGGGTCTGTTATCAGATACTGGAAGATGTTTTCTCTTAGAAAGAACTGAATAAAGAGTCTTTAAGAATGTTTTTGTTGGGGCTGGGAAGGTGGCTCAGTGGTAGAGTGCTTGCCTTGTATGCATGAGGCCCTGGGTTCAATTCCTTAGCACCACATAAGCAGAAAAAGCTGGAAGTGGTGCTGTGGCTCAAGTGGTAGGGCACTGGCCTTGAGCTGAAGAGCTGAGGGGCAGTGCTCAGGCCCAGAGTTCAGGTCCCACGACCAGCAATAAAACAAACAGGGGCTGGGAAGGTGGCTCAGTGTAGAGCGCTTGCCTTGCATGCATGAGGCCCTGGGTTCGATTCCTCAGCACCACATATGCAAAAAGTAAAAAGCCGGAAGTGGTACTGTGGCCCAAGTGGTAGAGCGCTAGCCTTAAGCTGAAGAGCTGAGGGATAGCACCCAGGCCCAGAGCTCAGGCCCCATAACCGGACAGAAAAAAAAACAACAATAACAACAAAAAGAATGTTTTTGTTTAGTTAGCCAACATTTATGTAGGTCTTATCATGGTCATTTATCAGTGTGGCCCAAGTGAATAAATGTATAGTTGAAGTTTTCTGTCACTAATATGTTTGGACTTTGGGACAGGCTCATAGTCAGTCTATACTAGTCTTCTGTATCTTCAGTAGAGTGCTTTTAGAGTATAGTGCTTTTAAAGCAGTGCTTAGCACACAATAAATTGTTTAGGAAAAATTTGTTAAATGAATGCTTATGAATCCAAATACATGCATATTTTTTGTTAACAAATAGGGCTATTTCCCCAGCTTGTCTGGTTTTTTATTTATTTTATTTTTATTTATTTTTACAGAGTCTATTTAGCCCAGGCTAGCCTCAAATTTGAAATCCTCCTGCTTCAGTCTTTCCCAAGTGTTGGAATTTACAGCTGTGTGTTGCCACATCTAGTTCCTACCATGTCTATTAATATTGAGAAAGTGATAATGCAAAGCACTTTACATGAGTTATCTCCTTTAATCCTCCCAATAATTCTGAGAGGGGCGCTATTATTGTTTCCATTTTATAGAGCTCCTGTAATTTATATAAGGTCACACAGGTACTCATTGGAACATTAAAACTCATGATCTGGAGTCAGAGCTGACCTCAAAGTTATTTGAATATACTTGGAAGACATTAGGCCTTAATGTCTTAATTAGTCCATAAATGTGAATTGACTTAATGAATACTGACCTTACGGAAAGTAAAACACTTGAATTTATCCTGTCTTTTCTACTTGACTCTAGGTAACATGATCTCTCTTTCCTTTCTTACTTTGTCTCATTTATTCTAATATTTCTCAGTAAACATGATGGAGGATGAACTGAGACAGATGATGGAGATTTGAGAGGACTAAAACATGAGCTCCCCCTGCTCTTTTTTCCTCTTTCCTTTGTCAGTATCCTTTTCCCTTTCATTCCTCTTTTTTTTTTTTTTTTAACTCAAGGCTTGGGCACTGTCCCTGAGCTTCTTTTTTGCTCAAGATTAGCACTGTACCACTAGAGCCACAGTGCCACTTCTGGCTTTTTCTGCTTATGTTGTGCTGAGGAATTGAACCCAGGACCTCATGCATGCAAGGTAAGCACTCTACCACTGAGCCACCTTCGCAGCCCAAGAATGCAGATATTACATTACAGGAAATTTTTGGGAGGAAGAGGAGAGAGCAAATTATAGTCTGGGGAACTGGACCATACCTTGTGCTGAGTCAGGGGGTAAGGCTTAAAGGTTGGAACAGTGTGAAATAAATTGACCGTGTGTGTGTGGGGGGGGGGGGTAGGTATTGGGTACAGGGGCTTGAACTTGGGGCACTGTCTCTTAGCTTTTTCTCTCAAGACTGGAGCTCTACCACTTGAGCCAGCTTTTTTGGTGGTAATCTGGAAAGAAAAATCTCATGGAATTTCCTGCCTGGGATGATTCAAACCACGATATTCAGATCTCAGTCTCTTGAGTAGCTAGGATTATAGATATGAGCCATCAGTGCCTAGCTAGCTGACATTCTTGGAAGGCACAGGGTGTAGCTCTGAAGAGTAATATAGGTAGAATGAGAGGACCTGGTAGCACCTTAATATACACTGCTAAGGAGACTGAACCACTGGAATAGTTGGATTTTTATTTTTATTTTTTGCTATTTCCTGTCAAGAATAGATACTAATGGGGCTGGGAATGTGGCTTAGTGGTAAAGTGCTTGCCTACCATGCATCAAGTCCTGGGTTTGATTCCTCAGTACCTCATAAACAGAAAAAGCGGGAAGTGGTGCTGTGGCTCAAGTGGTAGAGGTCTAGCTTTGAGCAAAAGAAGTTCAGGGGCAGTGTCCAGGCCATGAGTTCAAGCCCTGGAACTGGCAAAAAGAAAGAAAAAAGTGAAAAAAAAGAAAGAATAGGTACTAATGAATCGGCTTACAGGGATGTATTTTGGCTCTGCAATGAAAACATCCATGTAGCCACCACCTCTTTCTTCAGTCTGAATTCTGTTCACGTTTGTATCAGCCAATTGTATAAGTGGTTCTTGGATCACTTATGCAAAGCACTGTTTTAGGAGCTGGAGATAGAGGTTTCATTTTACTGAAATCTGTTTCTTATTCCCAATGATGGTGGAAGTGGAGGCAAGAGAGTATAGAATTGATAACTAAATAGGCAGGTGGTGCATCTTGAGGAAATTCCCACTTGGTCTGCCTCCACCAATCCCATCTGTTTCCTGTTATGTGACTCTAGGGGAGACTTGGCAACCTATGAAGGTGGGGACCGACTCACCAGTGCTTAACATGGTCATGAGCACTACACACTTCAGTTCTCTGCTTCAAGAATAAAAGTCATACAGCCTCCTCTGGTCTTCAGTTCCTACATTCAGCCCCAGCCAACTTCATTTCAATTTCTTTTCCTCCTTTCACTACCTTGCAGGCCAGTTTAGTAAGTGATTCGCGGTTAGCCCCCAGAAGCTTCTATTCTCCCACCTCCATTCCAGGAAACTCTGGTGCTCCTATCATGGAGCTCATCCAAGTTTATAGGCTCGGAGAGGATTGGCATCTGTGGCCAGCTGCTCCCACGAGCTAAGCCCCCTTGGGCCACCGGACTCAGCCTTCAGTACACACAGCTGGTCACCCCCACTCCTCCCCTGCCGCTTGGTGGGTCCCTGATGCAGGAAAGAGATGCTCTTTGGGCTGAGGGCTGAACCCTGGAACTTTCCCCAGAGTCCTAAGCTGCGCCTGCCGCAGCCAGCAGATGTGGGGCCTGTTGCTGGACTCATCAGAGGATCAGGAACGGGGCTGTTGAAGGCTGTGCTCCCCCGGCAGACCAGGCCGCAGCCACGGGCGAGGCGGGCCCAGGGAAGGGGTGGGGAGCCCGGGCTGGGTGTGCTTCCTGCCCCGGGATCTGACGGCCCGCCCCTGCCCCCGCCCCAGCGGCCAAGCCCGCGCTGGACGGCCCTCCTGCCTAGGCCGGCTGCCCAATCAGCAGGCAGTCCCCCCACCCGGCCCGCCCTCTCCCCCTCTGGTGACAGAAAGTCGGCCCAGCAGATGAGGAAGTGGCCGGCAGGCTGGCCTTGGGGACTTCACTCTGGTCCGGTTCCCTCTGAGCCGTCCGTGTTGCCCGCCTGGTCCCCACTGGTGAGTCTGGACCTTCCACGGCTCCCCACGTGCCAGCGCCCCCTGCCTGGCTAGCCCTGCCCCTACCCTGCCCTCCCTGCCCTGCCCTGCCCTGCCCTGCCCTGCCTTCCTTGCTCAGGCTGTGGGCGAGGCTGTTCCTGGGGCGAGTGGGTGGGAGGTCCTAGCCGCTGGGGCCGGGCCTGGCCATCACCCTCCCTCGCTCGACCCTAGCTCCCTGGTCCCTAGTTGCGAACCACAGGCCTTCCTCCACCACTTCGGGGCTTACCCCTCTCCCTCTGATCCTCTCCTTTCCCCGATCCTTTCGTTTGCCGATGGCCCTTTCCCTCACCTCTATCTTAAAGGAAGGAAGGAACCGGCTGCATTTCCCTGCTGGGGACACACCCGGATTTCCCTTCAGCTTGGAGAGGTGCTTCCCAGAAGCCCGCGCCTCTCAGGGTGCCTGTGTGTAGGGTAGGGAGGGATAGGGATCCTGGAGGGGTGCTTGAGCAAGATAAGGAGCTAGCAACCTCACAGGAGCTACAGAGAACTGTTTGAGAGCACATGTCTAAGCCTAGGCATTAGGCCCTACCCCAGCATAGGCCACCAACCAAAGTCTGATTATAGGTAAAGAAATGAGAGCTGTCACAGGCCAGAAGACTGGTGTGAGGGAGGGAGGTGAGTGTCCACATGTGGTGTGCATGGCCAGATGCTTGCTCACCCTGTGCATGTGTACACAGTGCTTCTGGGCCTGTGCATGGTGATGTGTGGGTGCCAGTGGGACTGCAGTCCAAGCAGGTGTGTGAGTAAGGCTTAGGAGCCCCTGTGTCACAGTTCTATTGAGGCTAGTTTGGGTAGTGTGTCAGAGGCAGGGCACTTATGGACAGCTGGAAGTGTGTGGGCTATGTGCTAGCCCTGAGTGTGTGTGTGTGTGTGTGTGTGAAGCAGGTGTTTGGAGTGGGAAGGTGTGGATGACAGGGCTTGAGGCTTGGCCAGGTGGGTTTCTGGATGGCGGGAAAGGGGACAACTTGCTGTCCTAGCTATTGAGCGATCTCTCTGGGACAGTCTTAATGTCCCAGGCTCTCTTGGATCTAGGCAGAGGTTTTTGTATTCGTGTGAGCCCTCCCCCGACATTCTTTAGGCTTTGAGGAGGAGGGGGCCTAGCCCATTAGTACCCCTCCCAGAGGGAGGGGAAGATTCCTCCCCACCTCCTCACATGCCAATGGTGTTTTTGCCACCTCCAGGAAGGGAAGGGTGATTGTACCCATTCTGAAATGAGACATACTGAGAATTTGTGGTTGGTTCAGGGGAAGATGCTGGGCATGGAATTTTAGAAAGTTGTTGAGCCAAGGCCTGGGTCAGGGCCAGGGCCAGGAGAGGTTTCTGGAGCTCCTAGGATCAGGCTGATCTAGGCTGGTAGGTGGTGAGTCTGGGGCTTTACATGGCTTTCTCAATCTTGGTGGGTCCTGCTCCCCAGGCATTGACCTGTGGCCTAGACCCACCCTCTACCCCATGTCCAATACAGCAGGGGCGGGCCGAGGGCGGGGCTGCTGCCAGATCTAGTCAGACAGGTGGAGCCGCCAGGGCAGGAGTCTCACAGAGCCAGGCTCCAAGAGAGGAAGGGTTCCGGGAGTGAAAAGGAGAGGAGAGCACCAGTGAGGAGGAGAAGGGAAGAGAAGAGAGGCTGGAGGTGAGAACCCCAAAAGACAGATCTAGGAAGACAAGTGTCTAGCAGGGGTGAGGAAGAACCCTAGTCTGCTAAGCTTCTGGAAAGGGCATTAAAAAGCCAGGAGGTAAGAATACTGGGGAGTTGAGGGGGGTCTTGGGAGAAAAACAGGCAGGAGTCCTGTAGAGAATGACTTCTCTGAGCCATAGAGGCAGGGATGGTGGGTTCATTTCTGAAGCTGAGATCTTTATCAGTTAAGGAGGGAAGGCTGTAGAAAGGAACCAGGGAAGAGATCATAGAGTGGAAGAAGAGGAGAGGTCAGGAAGTAAGACTCTAGAGAGGAACCAAGAGCAGTGTGTATGGTATGGAGAGGAAAGGTAGAACAACTTTTATGCTCTGCAGGAATGCAGGATGCCCCCACCAAATTGCTTCTTCCTCTCCTAGTCCCCAATAGTTCCTTCCTTTCACTCTCTCTCTCTCCCCCTCCTCTCTCTGAGTGTGTGTGTGTGTGTGTGTGTGTGTGCCTTGTGCTCTGGCAAGTGCTCTGCTGAGCTTCGTCTTCAGCCCTGAACTTCATCAATGAGGCATGAGAGTTGTCTGGTTCTTTCTGTTGTTTCCATTCATCAGATGTAAGACAGTGGCATGTAATGGGACATGTCTGATAGCTACCCTTAATCTCTCCTCCAGAATCCTTAGCCAGGATGGAGGCTGTTGTGAACTTGTATCAGGAGATGATGAAGCATGCAGGTAAGATGTTGTCTACCAGCCCTTTCCTCCACAATTCCCTGGTTTAATCTCAGGATCTAGGGCTATTCCTAATGAAGTCCTTATGAATCCCTTGACCTTGATCTCATGTCTATAGACCTAGTGAGTCCCCCTTTGAACCCTGTAACCCTTCCTGACTCCTTGACCCTTATTCACAGATCCTCGAATCCAGAACTATCCTCTGATGGGATCTCCCCTGCTAATGACCTCCATCCTCCTGACCTATGTGTACTTCGTCCTCTCACTTGGGCCTCGAATTATGGCCAATCGGAAGCCCTTCCAACTCCGAAACTTCATGATTGTCTATAACTTCTCATTGGTGGCACTCTCCCTCTACATTGTCTATGAGGTGGGCCAGAATGCCTAGGCTTTAATTTCTGTTATCAGGAAGGGTGGGCCACAGGGCCAAAATATGGCACCTCTCTTTCCCAGAGACATTTACATCCATTTCTTCAGCTCATGACGGGGAGGGATTGCTGGGAGAGGGAAATCTGGTGGTTTAATCCACATTCCTTCCTAGTTCCTAATGTCTGGTTGGCTGAGTACATACACCTGGCGTTGTGACCCTGTGGACTACTCTAATAGCCCTCAGGCACTTCGGGTAAGTAGGGACGGGGGTAAGTCATAACAAAACCTAGGTGATGCAAACTGTGTGACTTGTGTTCATGGCTTAAGTTTGGGGAGATTCATTGTACTGTGTGGAATACTAAGGCTGCCCTGACTTTTTCCAGATGGTTCGAGTGGCTTGGCTCTTTCTCTTCTCCAAGTTCATTGAGCTGATGGACACAGTGAGTATAGTTGTGAGAACTTGGGGGATGGGGGCGGAGGGATGGCCCTAGTTCTGAACCCTTTCCCGATTTTTCTCTCAGGTGATCTTCATTCTCCGGAAGAAAGACGGGCAGGTGACCTTCCTACATGTCTTCCATCACTCAGTGCTTCCCTGGAGTTGGTGGTGGGGCATAAAGATTGCTCCAGGTGAGAGGTGAAGGCCTTTGGGGAAAAGAGGTAACCACCGAGAACAGAGGCTCAACGCGCCTGACCTTATTTGGTTCCGTCACAGGAGGAATGGGTTCTTTCCATGCCATGATAAATTCTTCTGTGCATGTTATAATGTACCTGTACTATGGATTGTCTGCTCTTGGACCTGTGGCCCAGCCCTACCTTTGGTGGAAAAAGCACATGACAGCCATTCAGCTGGTGAGGAGCCTGGTAGTCATTAACTATCCCCCAAATTCCTAGTCTGGAGCCTTTCTCTGTCCTATTTCAACTTTGACACCCTTCCCACTGTCTCTTCCTTTACCCCTTCTACTCCTGCTTTTGACATTTTTGCCTTTCTCTATTCTAGATCCAGTTTGTCCTGGTCTCTCTGCACATCTCCCAGTACTACTTCATGCCCAGCTGCAACTACCAGTACCCAGTTATTATCCACCTTATCTGGATGTATGGCACCATCTTCTTTGTGCTGTTCTCCAATTTCTGGTATCACTCTTACACCAAGGGCAAGCGGCTGCCTCGTGTGCTTCAGCAGAATGGAACTCCACATGGTGATAAGGTCAAGGCCAACTGAGAAGCAAGGCCTGGATAGGTGCCCACCGAAGTGCCTCAGGACTGCACCTTGGGCAGCATCCATCAGTGTCCTCCCCACTTCTACCTGTGACCAGGGCACGTGCGGTGAGGACTGAGCAGGGGATTGGTCCTTCCCGTCCCACAGCTGGGTCTACAGGGACCACCATTTCCGTTCCTCACCCACTCTTCCCGGCCAGCTCCAAAGGATGTGGCCTCAATGCCCTCTGCCACCAGAGCTAGGGGCGGAAAGGGCTGGACACTTCACCCTCCCTGCCTTAAACTTGGGAGAGGAACACTCAGGGCTGGCCCTCAATAGGGCTGGTGGCCTTTTTCCTCATACTGAAGAGGTCAGCAATAAACTCACTACGGACTCAAGCTCCCTCCTCCACCCCTTGCAGAAACAGATGGTTCTGGGCCAAAGGACTAGGTGGGCTGGGGCCTGGTAATACAGCATTTGGGGGCTGCTTGTTCACTTGTGTCTTAATTAAAGTGACAGAGGAAACCACTGAGGCTGTGTGTATGTAGACCTGTGTGAATAGAGGTGGGGTATAGTTGGCATTATCTGTCTAAACAGAAGGGATGGTAATGGCTCCCACAGCCAGTTCTAGCTTTGACAAGAACAGGAAAAGATGCTGTTGGGACTTAAGTTACCCAAGGAGAAAGGGAGACATTACTTTATTAGAAAATAAAAATAAAAAAACAAAATTGAGGGAATGGGGTTGTCTTCAACGGATGCCTTGGTGGATGAGGCTTTTAGTAGCACTGGCCTTCTCCCGCTCCCGTCGCCGAGCAGGGTCCAACTCAAAGCAACGCCATAGCCGAAGGGTCTCATCTGCTGCTGCTGATGCCACTGTGGCCCCATCTGGGCTCATGGTCAGACTGAGTACCCGGGCTGTGTGACCTGGAGCAAGTGAGAGCAGTTCATGTGAATGTAGACATACCCATAGCACTTCAAAAAAGAATTTTTTTTTTGGTACCAGTCCTAGGGCTGGAGGTTGGCCTAGATGTTGTCCCTGAGTTTTTTTGCTCAAGGCTAGCATTTTACTACTTTAATTTTGGTTTTCTGGTTGTTAATTGGAGATAAGAGTGTCACGGACTTTCCTGCCCAGGCTGGCTTTGAAGCCTGATCCTCATCTCAGCCTCCTGAGTAGCTAGCTAGGGGCCACTGGTACTCAGCTGTCCTTCAATTTGGACAATTTTATGCATACCATAAAATGTACCTTTTAAAATGTACTATTTAGTGGGATTCTAGTAAATACTATTACCACTATCTAGTCCCAAAACATTTCATTACTTCTCATTACTCTCTCCTCTCTGCCCTTGCAATCATTAGTCTGTTTTGTCTCCTTACACTGACCTACTTGGTTATTATTCATAGAGTCAAATAATATGTGGCTTTTCTGTCTGGCTTTTCTCCCTTAGCCACCTAAGTGGCTTTATTTATTTTTGTCAGTTGTGGGGCTTGAACTCTGGGCCTAGACACTGTCCCTGAGCTCTTCAGTTCAAGGTTAGCACTTTACCACTTGAGCCACAGTGCCACTTCTAGTTTTCTTGTGGTTAATTGGAGATAAGAGTCTCATGGGCTTTCCTGCCTGGGCTGTCTTTGAACTGTGATCTCAGATCTCAGCCTCCTGAGTAGTCAGGATTACAGGCGTGAGCCACACTAGTGCCTAGTTTAGTGACTTACCTTTAAGCTCAGCTACCTTGGCCATGGTTGGGTACTTCCAAATAACCAGCTGGTTCTGGGCAAAGCCATGGCCTGAGATGAGCTCTTTGTAGTGGGGAGACCAGAGGATAGAACACACCTGTTGAGAAAGGCTGGCATGAGTATGACCTACAGACAAGGCTACTCAAATCAGAACTGATCGATTGCAGGATTAGGTATTCTGCCAGATGTTACCGACAGACTTTCATGGTCAGTCCTTTTCAGATGAGTCAATCACAAGTTCAATAAGTTGCCTAAACTACATGAAAGTTTTTGACAGTAAGAATCTGAAATTGAGCTATGTGATGACAGACTCCAGGCCTAAAGTGAAGGCTGCTTGTAGATGGAATGGAAAGAAAGCCGCTGCAGGTAGGCTGACCAGCAATAGCTGCCAAGTATTTTTCTAATTTGGATTGTATGTTGTAGGTGAGGGGAGCCACTAGAGGTACTAGAGGACAGTACTACATCATTTCTACTCAGGTCAGAGTGGAAACAACAGATTAAGGGAGATACACAATGCTTTGGAAAGGGGGTAGGGCTTAAATGGTAGACTGCCTGCTTAGCATGCAAAGCCCTAAGCTCAAACCCCAGTACTACAAGAGACAAAACAAATGAACAAACTCAGAACAACAAAAACCTTGGGCCCTTCTATAGGCTCCTGTAAGCTTCTCACAGCTTGCAGTGGGTCTGGATTCAAGCCCAACCCTAGCCCCAGAGGTGCATGCTGCTCCAGCCCCTGCTCTGGCAGGTCAAGGTGGGCTGCTGCCAACTCACATCTGAGGTCAGTTAAGTCCTCTGCCAGTGTGTCCTCTGGGGGGCCTGAGGGAAGCAGGGAGACTCCAACTTGTACCTGGCTTCCAATAGTGCCCACCAGGCTTTGTCACTGCTCACCCTTATTTACAGCTCATGGTGCCTGAGTTCTACTTCTTGTAAAACACTAGTTGGGCCACTTTTCTGGGATCCTGTGTATCCAAGGGTAACTTACTCCCCAAGGGATTTGAAGCCTCATGTGGAATTGGGGAGCCCAAGCTCTGAGGGGGACCTGGTCTGGGGGAAGGTAGCTAGGCTGTAAGGGAGCCTGGACTGTGAGTGGGTAAGTGGCCTGTGGGGAGGGGGGGGGGGAGAACACAGCCTGTGAGGGAGCACATATAAAAAAAAAAAATCAAAAGAAAAATCCTGAATTGTTGGTCTGATATAATGGCTATGGCCTAGAATCCCAACTCCTTGAGGGGTGGAGATTGGGAGGAGTTGTTTGAGCCCAGCATAGCCAAAAAATTAGACTATCTCAACCGATTGTTAGGGTGTTGCATGTATCATTCCAGCTAAGTGGCAGACATACATAAGAGGATCTTGGTCCAGGCTGGCCTAGCAAAAAACTGCAAGAGCCTATTAGAAAATCACTAAAAGCAAAAAGAGATGCAAGAATGATTCAAGAGATAGAGCAACTTGCCTCACAGGTGTGAGGCCCTGAGTAGAAACTCTAGTATTCCCTCTGCCTTCACAGAAAAACAAAACAACAACAACAAGAACAACAACAAAAACCCCTTGAAGACTGGTCAAGTAGCCCACAGAAAGAATAAATGCCAATGATATTCTAAGGTACAACTAACTGACAGATGCTGATGAGAAGAACAAATAGATTCTAGGAGGCTTTTCAGATTCCAGATTACTGAGCAGGTTCTGCCATTCTGAAGCAAGAGGGCAGTGAGATAAGCCAGACTTAGAAATGGAGTTCAGGAATGAGACTTAAGTCAGCAGTTCATCTACAGAACAACAAAGTAGACATGGTTACAGAAGACTGCATAGAGTAAGGACAGCCTGGAGCTGGAACTGGTAAAAGTACCTGGGAATGGGCATCCACGGCGCTCAGACAAGCCCCAGAGCAGACATTCCAGATGCGAATGTGTCGGTCACTAGTGCCTCCTCCTGTTGCTAGGATATTAGATTGCCAAGGACACCACGCAACAGCCTAAGTAGAATAAAAGCAGGATTCAGTCAGTGGTGGTAGAGCTAGACAAGGAACTAAAGGGGGCTGTAGATGAACCCAGTATCTAATGCTACCACACCCATCTCCTTTTCATAGACCTGAAGGATGCCCTGAGGGTCTGCAGAGACCTCAGCCCAACCCTTTCTTACCTTGACAGCCCCTTGATGCTGAGTGAATGTTTGCAGGGGAGCCCAGCCACCTTCTCCAGGAGCACTAGGCCACACATTGACCACATTATCATTGCCACCACTGGCCAAATGTCGTCCATCTGGGGCCCAGCGTAGCCCACACACTTCCTGACTGTGGCCACTCAGTGTGGCCACATGGTGCTCTGCTACCCGAACATCATGATGGTGGATGTGGCCGGAGCGTGAACCACTAGGGGATGGGAAGAAGAGATTTAGGTTCTATGGATGCACAAAATACAAACCAGAGCTGCTTCCATGTATATACATTAGGGACAAAAGGTAAACTTAGTTTGTTCTATAGAATGGTAAAAACAACAACTAAGCAGCACAAAAACAAACAAAACCACTGACCTGGACAGGATATAGCTGTTCCAACTTAGGGAGCTTACTCGAGCAGAGTGACTGGTCATGTTTCGAAGCCGCTTCTGCTGTTGTACATCCCAGAGCTGCAGAGACAAGACAGTAGAATGAAAAACTGGGGCTTGGCATTAACATCCTCTAACTGGGCAAAGCAAGTCCCTCCAAAGTCAAGTGGTCATAAGTATGCAGGGACCATTCTCACCTGCACCTCAGCATTGCTGGTGCCCACAGCCAGATAGTTGCCTTCTTTGATCCAGGCCACAGAAGATACATAGTCCCCAGGCTGCTCCATTTGCAACAGCTGCAGGATGTCACCAGAACTCGCACTCCATAAGTACACACTATTGTCCAGAGCTACAGCCAGCACATTCCCAGAGCTCCAATCCACAAGGTTGAGGTCTAGCCAAAGGCAGAAATGGAAGAGCATGAGCATCCTGTTTGCTTGGTCCTCAAGCCATCTTTCTCCTTCCACTGACAGGGCTGCACTTACAGTAGTCATTTCGGATTTCAGGAGCATCCAGGATACGGTCTGGCAGTGAAGGAATGTAGCGGCAGGCCTTCCGGCTGGAGCCTGGGGTAGCCTTTTGGCTGTAAAGTACTTTCAAACTGTTCTGGTAACCTGTGGCAACGGAATGGGCCTAGATCCATGGGAAAAACTGGCATCTCCCTTATCCTCCATCTTAATGGAAAGGAGTTGACAGGCATCTCTCTCTCCTTCCTCTCACCCCCTACCCAATGAACTGACACCAAACTCCCTAGAACTCTAGATCTTACCTTCAGGGGCATTCTGTGGTTTTCCACTGAGACGAAGGATCTTGGCTTCCTCCACGTCAAAACCGTTCAGATTCAAAGCCCAGGCTTTTTGATGCTCCTGGTATATATAAGAGTTGTGGTGAGACAAACCGGTATCCAAGGGACACAGTCAGGCCCCATGGCTTTTGCTCCTTTGGGAAACATACCTTCTTGGTGGGGGTTTCGCTGTTTTCAGGCTGGTTTTCTTTGCTCAGGAGGAAGCTGGCCACCTCCATCTGGGAAGCACTACGATGGGGGATATAGCGGTCACCGCCAGGTTTGCTAGGGGTGGTCTGAGTCTTGGAGTTAGATTTGCCTGGGGTGGGGAAAGAGAAGCCAGACAGTCTGACCAGGCTTCGGAAGAAACAAGAAGACTGCTCTCCGGCGGGTACCTGTCCCTCTCGCCCTGGGTTCCCGCCGCACCCCAACTCACCAGGAGTGCGGCCCGGGGTCCGGCCGGCGCTGTGGGATCTGTTGGCGGCCTGCATGGGTGAGGGGGCCGGCCCCGCCGCTTCCTTGGCCTTGCGCTGCCAGCGCGCAAGAGGTGCATTGGGGATGGGCGCGTCCAGCTGAAGCAGGGAGTGCAGGTCGCTCTCGAACACGAACTGCGCCATGGGAGCGCCGGCAGGGCAAGGGGCGCTTGGAGAAGGTGCACGCTAGGCCCTGGAGGGACAGGAGACCGTGCTCGAGGGCGGCGCGGGGACCTCCGTTCCCGGCCAGCCTCACCATCTAGGCCTCCCGGCCTAGCATGCCCTCCAGAGGAGCCGCCCAGGCCCCGGGCCCGAGGCACGTCCACCACTCACCGTGCGACACCGAGCAAGCTCCAAGCCCGGGTGTCTAGGGCCAGTTCCTCTTAAACTCTCCGCTCTGAGCGCTCATTGGCTCCTTCAAAACCCAACCGTCGCAACTGTTGCCCTCACCCATTGGCTGCTACGAACTAGGGGGCGGGCTTTCCGGGGGTGGGAAGGTCAGAGATCTCACGAGAGTCCTGGGAGGAGCGTGATTTGAAAGGTAAGAGACTGGTCCAAAGCCCAGCTCGGAAAGTTGGGGTCTGGGCGGGGCCTGCGATCGGGAGTTGCTCCCATTCATTCCCTTTCAGCCCTTGGCCCCCTGCGAGCTCGCGCCGGGCTCGGATGGGAGCGCACGGCTCTGAGAGTCCTGGGCTCGGTGCGGGGAGCTGGGGGGAGAGAGGGGGTCGTGTTTATGGTACGGATGCGCAGAATTAGTGGAGGGAAAAGAAAACCCGGGGGGGG
>NW_012267249.1:4893363-4899637 GCF_000151885.1 Dipodomys ordii | reverse complement strand
GCTCAAGTGGTAGAGTGCTAGCCTTGAGCTGAAGAGCTGAGGGACAGTGCCCAGGCCCAGAGTTCAGGCCCCATGACCGGACCCAAAAAAAAAAATAGTTCAGAGTATTGAGCAGAACTTCCCCAAACAGTCCTGCTTTAGGACTTTTGCACTTGATCTTCTCTCTCCTGAAACATCTGGCCCACACTTCATTTACATCTCTGTTAATATGTTATCCGGATAAGCAATGCCCTCTTTATTGCTAACATTACTATTTCCCTTCCTCCTCACTATTTCATGCTCTGCTTTATTTTCCTTCATTCCTTTCTTTTTTATGGTGGTTGTTTTTGTTTTTATTTTTTAAAGACAAAGTCTCAGTATAATTGATTGGGCTGTCCTCAACTTGGGATCTTTCTGGGTGTGTAGAGTGCTGGGGATTCCAGATGTGTACCACCATGCCTGGTTTCATTTTTCTTTATAGCACTTGACTTATTTGTTTTATATTTATTGTATTGGTGTGTGTGTGTGTGTGTGTGTGTGTGTGTGTGTGTGTGTGTGTGTGTGTCTACTCCCTAGATCAAACTCCTTGGGAACAGAGTTTGTGTATTTTTTCACTCCTGTATCTTCAGCATCTGGAGGACCACAGTAAGTGCTTAAGAAATTACTTTAGTGAATGTACAAAACCACTGGAGCTTCTTATTAAATTATGAACTGAGCTGGGTATCAGTGGCTCATGCCTGTACTCCTTGCTAGTCAGAAGACTGAGACCTGGAGGGTTTCAGTTCAAAGCTAGCCTGGGCAGAAAAATCTATGAGACTTCATCCCCAATAAACTAGCAAAATGCTAGACTGGAGGTATGGCTCAAGTGGTAGGGTACCAGCAATGAGCAAGAAAGCTTAATACTTTGAGTGAGAGCTTAATACTTTGAGTTCAAACCCTAGTACCAGAGGAAGAAAAAGTTCCTACACAGGGCCATCTATCTGGGAGTACAGTCTAAGATGAATTGGGGAGCCCTCCAGTTCTTTAACCTTATAATTCTATGCAGAAGGACTTTAGCTAAACATTTCTGGCTTCTTCCATTACGTCACCTCTATGTCCTCAAAGAAAATAGGGTGACTTACCTAATTGTAGAAAAGAAATGCAGTATTCCTGGTTCAGCAGCAACCCCTCCCCCCCTAATATTTTTGTTGGATCTGGCTATCTGCATGAAGGCTTCATTCCAAGTTGTGCATACACATAGGCAGACTAAAAGTTCTAAGAGAAACATGTTCAAAGAGAGCTGTGAGACCACAAGAGGGGTACCTAATCTAGCCTAGGACTATGAAACACAATGATTGGAGGAGCTCACTTCTAAGTGTTCACAAATCAGCAGACTGTACCAGTTGGCGCACTGAGGTGGTATGGATTCTATCTTTCATGCTTATAATTTCCAGTGGCATTTCTCCTCAGCCCTCACAAAAGTGAGTTACTCATTACTAACATTTATTTAAGGGCCTGCTACTTGGCAGGCTCTGTGCTGAGGATTTAAAAATGACCAAGTAAGGTATAATGGAGAAGACATAAAGAAATACATACAAGACCAGGGAGATGGGGGTGGTTCAGTGGTGGAGTGTGTGCTTAACGTTATGCATGAGTCCCGAGTTCATTTTTTAGGAAAAAGAAAGAAAAAAAAACACAATAAAACAATAAGAAAGCACAGAAGAGCAGTCAATAAAGGCAGATCAGGAAGAGATTTTTAAGAGTACGTGAAGTTATTTATAGTTATTTATAGATGAATATGTATTACTTAGCCAGGAGAATAATCAAGGCACAGATGACATTCTGTGCAAAGCAGCTGAGAAGCAAAACAGGCTGTGGCGAAAATCACCCAACAGTTTAGCCAGGCTGATACACGGGATAGAAGAGGGTGTGGGGCATGCAAGACTCACTGGTCTGGCTTTTATCCTGGGGAACTATTGAAGGGATTTAAGGAGGAGAATGACAGGCTCACAAGTGCCTTTTGGAAAGGTTTTTCTGGTGGCTTTGAGGCTAGAGAGAAGAGGCTCTGTTTCAGCGAGTCAAGTCGTGTGTCTGGTTGGAGAAAGGGAGTCATTGTTTGAACAAGGGTTTAGAGGTGAAAGGACCAGACATGATGGCCTATTGGATGGGCTGGGGTGGAGGGGGAGGCGCTAAAGTGTCCTGGTTGGGGACCAGATCACTGATGTGCGCAGTGAGAAGGGGCTGTTTGAAGTGAGCATGTTTGACTCCGGGGCCGTGCAGGAAACAGCTGAAGTTGCAGATGTAGACTTGGCATGGCGTCCAGTGACCCTAGGATGCGGCCTCTAAACCAGGCTCCGGGGCCAGGCCGGGCCCCTGCCCTTCTCCTCCTTGGCAGGGACCGTACCTGTAGTGCACGGGAAACTGCCACCTCAGCAGCAGCAGGCCCAGGAGGGCACTGAGGCCCAGCACCAGGAGCAGAGCCGTCACCAAGGAGATCCAGGCTAGGGGACAAAAATCGTTTGACCTTGGCTGCTCCCCCCTCCCCCTCCCGGCCCCGCCCGGGTCACCCGGGGAGCTGCGCCCCGTCCGCCCCGCCTCACCGCTCTCCGAGGCCGTCTCCACCCTCGTAGGGTCAGACCAAGCGCTCCACGGGCCCCGGTAGGTGGGACCGTGGAGCCGGGCGCGCAGCTGTAGGCTGTAGCGGGATCGGGGTCGCAGCTCCAGGCTTCCTCCCCGGGCCCCTAGAGGCGGCTCCAGCACCTGCACGGGGAAGCCAGCGGTGGGCAGGGCTCAGGCCTCGAGCGGGCCTCAAGGGCTCTGCTCCAGTTGGACCAAAATCCCACCGCGTCAAATCCCCAGGAAGGCTGGGATCTCCACCAAAGGCCTGACTGCCTGCAAAACGCTCTTCCTCCCTTAGCACCCGGGTGCAGAACCTGGACCTCTCCCCTGTTGCCGGAGAAGCCCACCAGACAGAGTACACATCCTTTACTCAGACCTGACCTTCCCAGAGCCACGCCGCTGGACACATGTGGGGAACCCCCCCCCAACCCGCACAGAGATCTCTGACAAGGAGATGCGGCCCTAATTGGGCCCTGGCCACCCAGAGACACACCCAAGTGGGAGACGTATTAACTTAACGGCTTAGGAAGTTAAGAATTGCTCAGAATATGCAAACATTGTGCTTGGCACTGGAGGCAAAGATAAATGACCCACAGTCTCACGTATCTAATGAGGCAGCCAAACAAAGAATCACAACTAATTAGTACAAAGCACCATGGTAACCCAAAGAAACATTCAATGCTGCCTGAGCTGCTTGGTTGGGGATTAAAGTTCAGTATGCTAAGGCCACAGATGGGAAAGTTGGATGGTCAAAGAGAAAGCTAAGGTAGTAGTAGTAAGGATTTGAAGAATTAGTATGTTATTTAATTTACTTGTTGATTAATAGGAAGGAAAGAGAAAGGAAAAGACTATATGATTCCAGGCTTTGTTACACAATAAGTAGTGGCAATGTCAGAGACAGGAAGCAGGAGCAGCTTGAAGAAGTGCTGTAGGTTCTAGTTCATACAGTTTAACAGTTACTGGGTTTAGTGGGTTCCATTTGTAGTTCCAGCACTCAGGATGCTGAGGCAGGAGAATCCTGAGTTACAGACCAGCAGAGACTACATAGTGAAACTCTGTCTCAAAAAAGCAAAAAGTTTACAGCCAAACCAATTAATGGTAATGTCAGATAGTGATTCCTCTTTGGTGGTAAGGTGAATAGGGGACAAAAGTAGTTTATGGGATGCTGGAAACAATTAGTATCTTGGTCTTGGTAATGGACACATAGCTGTATATATGTAAAAATAATTCAACATTTAAGGTTTGTACACTTCATTGTATGTGAGCTAAATCTTAGTACATTAGAGGAGGCAGATGAGTTTAGTTTTGAATACAATGAATTTGAACTGTGTGAGATAGGGTGGTTGTTTTAGGTACAGCTTTCTGGTAAGAAGTGTGTATCTCTCTCTATGCATATATATAAAGTAGGCAGAGAAATAACATTAGTGTATTAGTGTATTAGAGCACCTTCTGTATGACAAGCACTATGCTAGGTATTTACTTGTTTATTTTCTAAGTCTATATAGTAGATGGCATTATTCACATTTTACCAACAAGGAAGTACAGACTTTGAAAATTGAGGTAATTTGCCTATGTTTCTTAACCTCTTTTCAGAGTGGGAGTTAGGCTAGCCATGGTGGCTCATACCTATAGTCCTAGTTGGGAAGCAGAGATAAGGAAAATCAAGGGTCCTCCAGCTAGCCTGGCAAAAAAGTCAGAGAGACTGCATCTTACCCAATAAAAGGCCAGAGCAGTGGTGTTTACCTATCACCACATTTATGCAGCAAGTGTAAGTAGGAGGATTGCCCTAGGCTTGCTGGGCATAAATATAAGACTATATAGAAGCAACAAAGATACTGAGGCATGATTAATTGGTAGAGTATCTGCCTAGCAAGCAGGACCCTTACTTAAAACCCCAGTACCACAACAGGGAAAAAAGTGTGTGTGTGTGTGTGTGTGTGTGTGTGTGTGTGTTAGAATGGTAAAACTGGGATTATTAGAATATAGATATTGTAACCATCGGACTGAAGCACTCACCTAGAGAGATGTATATGTTTACATAGGGGCAAAGTATCTAGCATGAGACTCTAGGAAACAGCAGCTATTATGAAAGACTGGAGCCAGAATAGGAGAGTGAGAAAATTCAGTCAGAGATAATGAGAAAATAAAATGAGCCTGATATTCCAAAGACAAATAGAAAAGAACATTTGAATCAGGGGAACCAGCAGTGTCACAGGCCCAAGAGCAGCTACAGCTGAATCAGATTAACATAGATGTACAAGCCTGACCATAGATAGAGGAACACAGTATAGACGTGGAAGACCTTAGGAATGGTATGTGCAGTAGTCTGTGGATATTTATTATTCTATTGTACCTTCCAGTTCTGATGGCCTTCTCCCGTGTATCGAAGTTGATAGCAGGTCTCTTGGGCTGCCCAGGAGGATGGGTGCTGCCACTCCAACTCCAGCTGCCCGCTGGACACCTCCTTCCAGTGCAAGCTTGGGGTGGGGAGGAGTACTACAGGGAATTCAGCAGGGCCTGGATTAAGCCCTTTTGTGCATGAGGCATGGGTCAGAAGGGTTAAGAGGAATCACATACATACAGTTGGTGGGAGTGAGAACAGTGTGGGAGGAATAGGGAAGATCTTACCAGCCTGGTGGATCCAGAAAGGGGATCTTAGGTAGCTGTGAACAGCACCCTGGGCTGTGGTCACCTCTACAAGCACGTGAATAACACTGTCATTCCGTGACCTGAAGTGGCAGCGAGAGAGCTGAGGAGGCTGTAATCCTGGATTTGGTTTTGCCCCTTCTTCACACTTCTCCCAGACAGGGTCCCTGAGAAGCAGCCCAATATGGTGATTGCAGCAGGCCTGTCCAAAAGAATCACCTCTATCCTCCCCATCTCACAGAAACTACGGCCCATGTGGATTGCAAATCTAACTCCTCCCTTGAGTGGGCCTCTGTCGTACACCAGGAGGCCCTGCCTCTTCCCCTTGAGCTGATATGATATTTCAAAATAGCTCAGTCTATAGACTTCAGGTCTTGGCTCACCAGAGTATAACTTTGGGCAAATTATTTGATGTGCCTAGCAGGTACAAGGCCCTGAGTTCAAGCTCCAGGACTGCCTTCCCCTCAAAACAACAACAACAACAAAAAACCCCACCAAACACACACACACACACACCCCAAAAATAAAATCCAAAACAAAACTCCACTCTAGTTTCTTCCTGTTTATAAAATAGGCTAATACCTACTTCACAGAATTACTTTGAAGAGTAAAGATCTTTCATCTTTCTAGAGGGGAAACATCTGTATATTTTTTAATTGTTATCATACAGATACCCTCCATTGGGTATTTTGCATTAGATTATTACAACAGCTTCCTAAATGACCTTTTGCCTCCATTTCTACCACTGCTTTCAGTTTATTCTCCACATAGCTACTAGAATATACTTCAGATATCAATGTCCAGAGTATATCATAAATCTATTTATTTTTATCTTTTCAAGATGAAATTACCATTGTTTCTTGTCTAGATTAAAGCAAATTTTTAACTGGTAGCCTTCTACTCTTATTTTTCTTACAGAGAAATACTCTCCTTTTTGTTACTTCTACATTTTGTTTTTGGTCGGTTGTGGGAATTGAACTCTGTCCCTCAGCTCTTCAGCTCAAGGCTAGTGTTCTACCTCTTGAGCCACAGTGCCACTTCTGGTTTTCTG
>NW_012267249.1:4892234-4893313 GCF_000151885.1 Dipodomys ordii | reverse complement strand
ACATGAATCAGCTTTGCAGAGCAAAAATTAAAATGAAGGATAGAGAGGATCTGGTTGGGGAAAATAGATGGCATAGAGCATATCCATAATCCACTCCCCCAGACATGTTGAATACTCTGATTCCTGAGAAACATGAACTTGCGCTGTTATTTCCCTGTCTACCTCCTTGCATGTCCCCAGAGGTGGGTGGCATCTTCCTCCCACAGGCCACAACTCCTGCCAAGAAGACCTGTCTCACAGTTATTTTCTCTAGGTATGGTCATCACAAGGGGTCACTTCTGACCCCTTGATGTCTAGGATTGGTGCCAGCTCTCTGTTTTAGCCCTGGAATACTGCATTATTTCTTGATAGTTTTCCCAAATTGTCCTCACATTTGGAAATATATCTTATATTAAAGGAATCAAATTACCCAGTAGTGTACCATCTGCTCTGCCAAGACCATGATATATTTGGATATATTTGGATATACTTGGATCTGGGGGAAAAAATCAAATAAACAGAAGAAGATCTGTTTGAGAATCTGAGTATGTTAGAGGATTCCCTAATTTCAGTAGTTTAAGTACATTTACCACTGCGTATTAATGGCTTAGAGGATGAGGGAAATTGGTGTAGGGTCCAGAAAACATTTTTTTGACTGGGTGCTGTTGGCTCACACCTGTAATCCTGGCTACTCAGGAGACTAAGATCTGAAGACTGTGATTTGATGCCAGCCTGGGCAGAAAAGTTCATGAAACTGTTATTTCCAGTTAACCATAAAAAAACAGAAGTGGAGGTGTAGCTCAGTGGTAGAGTACCAGGCTTTGAGCAAAAAAGCCAAGTAAGAGTGGAAGATCCTGCATTTAAGCCTCAGTACTGGTAATAAGAAAAGAAAGAAAAAGAAGAAAAGAAAGAAAAAGTATGTATTGAAGGTCTACCATTGTGCTCCAAGAAATATTCTTTTTTTTTTTTTTTGGCAGTTGTGGGGCTTGAACTCTGGGCCTGAGCGCTTGTCCCTCAGCTCTTCAGCTCAAGGCGAGCACTCTACCACTTGAGCTACAGCACCACTTCCGGTTTTCTAGTGGTTTATTGGAGATAGGAGT
>NW_012267249.1:4882205-4892184 GCF_000151885.1 Dipodomys ordii | reverse complement strand
GTGGTTTATTGGAGATAAGAGTCTCATGGACTTTCCTGCCTGGGCTGGCTTTGAACTGCGATCCTCAGATCTCAGCCTCCTGAGTAGCTAGGATTACAGGCATGAGCCACCAGTACCTGGCTTTTTTTACTTTTTGAGAGAGGGTCTTGCTATAGTGTTCAGGCTGGAGTTGAACTCATGATTTTCCTGCCTTAATCTTTTCTGAGTGCTGGGACTCTACCTGGATTTTTTGTTTCTTTCTGTGCTGAAGATTGATCCCAGTGCCTCATGCTTGCTAGACAACTCTCTGCCACTGAACTATGTCCCTAGTCCTGATCTATCTATCTATCTATCTATCTATCTATCTATCTATCTATCTATCTATCTATCTATCTATCTATCATGTTATTATTCCCCCCCTTTTTTTTGATGCTCTCCTTAGACTTGAATGTTGGACCTGGGACTGTTCGTGAGGGGTATTTTTTTGCTCAAGGTTAGCATTCTACCATCTGAGTCATAGCTCTACTGTTCATTGGAGATAAGAGTCTCATAGACTTTCCTGCTTGGGCTGCTTCAAACCACAATACTTAGATGTCAACCTCAAGGAGTAGCTAGGGTTACAGGTGTGATTTAAAAGCACTAGCTTACTCTTCCTCTTAAAAATCCTTCAATGCCTCTTCATCCCACTTGGCATAAAATCCAAGCTAAACTGGGTGACGGTGGCTCACACTTGTATCTTCTCAGGAGGTTGAGATCTGAGGATTGAGGTTAGAGGCTAGCCCAGGCAGGAAAGTCTGTGAAACTTTTTATCTCTAATAAACTATTCAAAAAGACTGGAGGGGGGAGGGGGAGGGGGGGTGGAGCGGGGAAGGGATGGTATGGGGAAACAAAGGAGGAGGCAACAATGCTTGGTACTCATTATCTTGCCCATGTAATTGTAACCCCTCTGTATGGTATTTTCACACTAAAAAAAAAAAGGCTGGAAGTGGCATTGTGGCTCAAGTGGTAGAGTGCTAGCCTTGAGTAAAAGAAATTCAGGGACAGCATTCAGGCCTTAGGAACAACAAAAAAAATTTTTTTAATTAGGCTAAATATTATGCTTATAGACTCTATGTGTTTTGATTCCTCCTTCCTTAACTGTTCTTTTATCCTGTGATTTTCATACCCTTCATCGATGTGGGCCTTCTGCCTCTATCACAAATATGCCTCATGTCCTGTCTTTATGTTTTGCCTTTGTCCTGCATTTCTCCCTTTTGTCTCTTGGATCTCAGCTAACCTATTACCTCCTTGATGAGGCTATTTTGAGTACTCAGTTTAAAGTAATACTTCCTTTGCTTAGTCTTTATTATATGTATGTATGTATGTATGTATGTATATATATATATATATATATCTGAAACTTATTATCCTTGTCCTTCTCACTACTCCCCACTAAAATATAAGCCCTATCAATGCTGGATCTTTTCCCTACTTAAAAAAATGTTTTTATTGTTATTGGGGATCAAATCCAGAGTTTCATGCATATTAGGCAAGCACTCTTTCACTGAGCTACATTCCCAGCCCTAGAATCTTTTTTGTTTTGTCTCTCTATCCCCAATGCCTAGCATATAACTCACCTCAAAAATTTGTTTACTAAAAAAAAAATTTGTTTACTGAGCAAACGAATCATGTCTGATTCTTGATTACGATTCCTAAGTAACTTGTTATCTCTAAAACACTATGTATATATTTATATCTTTACCCATTTAGTCACCAAACAATTGTTACTCATATGCCTGGCATTGTGCTAGGCATTCTGTGTACATAGAGGAATAATCTTCAATGAAATATAATCTCATTGGGAGACGCAGAAAAACAGGTATTTTTTGTAACATGGACAGGCTGACCTGGGAGCATCACAGAGGGACATCTAACCTTGACTGGAGAGACAGGGTAAAGGGAACAAATGAACATCTCAGGTACATGCTTATGCTCAGATAAGATATTCACGCATATACATACAGTGCTTTGGGGGAAATACTAAGTGGTGTAGAATGGTATTAGGATACAGGACCTGGTGATACACTGTAACATGACTTAAGGCCTGGTAATAATGCTTGTGAGAGTACAGCCCAGTCATGGATGGCTTTGTGGCCTTTCCAAGGAGCTTGGACTTAATCTTTTTTTTTTTTTTGCCAGTCCTGGGATCTGAACTCAGGGCCTGGGTATTGTCCCTGAGCTCCTTTTGCTCAAGGCCAGCACTCTACCACTTGAGCCACAGCACCACTTTCAGCTTTTTTCTATGTGGTACAGAGAAATTGACGCCAAGGCTTCATACATTCTAGGTAAGCACTCTACCACTAAGCCACATTCCCAGCCCGCTTGCATTTAATATTGAAGAAAATGTGGAGACAGTTAAGGATTTTAAACAGAAAAGTGTCATAATTATCCTGTACTACACAAGGTCACTCTACCTGCAGCTTGTAGGAAGGATTTGTGAAGGGTAGGTAGAAAGAGAGGAACCCATTAGGTCATTGTTGTGGTTTTTCATGTGCCAAGTGATGAAGGTCTGAAGATAAGTGGTGGAGGTGGGGTAGAGTAAAGATGATTCAAGAGATATTGAAAGAGGTGGGAGGGACCAGTCTATTTCTGATAGATGTAGAAAACGTATGAATGGAGAACGTCCTGCGTGACTTCTACGTAGAAACTGAGTTCATGGTAGAATAGAGGGCAATCAAGAGGAAAAGTGGAAGCTGGTGCTCGTGACTCATGCCTATAATCTGAGCTAACTGGGAGGCTGAAATCTGAAGACTGTAGTTCAAAGCCTGTAGGTAAATACAAGAGACTCTTACCTCCACTTAACTAGCATAAATCTGGAGGTGGATCTCAAGTGGTAGAGTGCCAGCCTTGAATGCAAAAGCCAAAGAAGAGCACAAGGCCCGGAGTTCAAGTTCTAGTACTGGCACACATACACACGTACACACACACACACACCACGCACACATGTACACACACGTACACAAACACACACACCATGCAGACATGTACACACATGTACACACACATAGAAAAGCAGGTTTTGATAGAATAAATGATGATTTCAGCTTTGTCACCCTTTCGTCCATGCATGGATTGTACCTCTGCACAATGGAAATCTGTACTGTTTATTTAAAAGAATGACATCTTTTTTATTTCCGGTTGTGGGGCTTGAACTCTGGGCTTGGGCACTGTCCCTCAGCTCTTCAGCTCAAGGCTAGTGCTCTACCACTTGAGCCACAGCGCCACTTCCAGTTTTCTGGTGGTTAGTTGGAGATAAGAGTCTCTCGGGCTTTCCTGCCCAGGCTGGTTTTGAACTGCAATCTTTAGATCTCAGCCTCCTGAGTAGCTAGAATTACTGATGTGAGCCACTGGTCCCTGGCAAGAATGACATCTTTTTGTAATGAGTTCCAAGACATAGTTAAAAACGGAATTAACAAACAACGAAAGGCTGACCATGTAACTCAGTGATAGAGCATTTGTCTAGCACATGTGAGATCTGGGTTCTATTCCTAGCACCGCAAAAACAAGTGTTAAAAAAAAAGTATGTATAATGTGATCATATATGTGTGTGTGTTTAATTTTTAAAAATGTGGATATGTATGTTGGTCTTAGGGCTGCCCCTGAACTTCTGTGTTCTAGCTAGCACTCTACTGTTTAAGCTCCACTGCTGACTTTTGGTGGGCTGTTTTAAACCACAATTCTGAAATCTCAGCCTCCTGAGTATCTAGGATTATAGGTCTGAGCCACAGGTGTTTAGCTCCCAATAATATTTTATATAATTTTAAAATGTATAGAAGCAAACACATACATTAAAAAATTGTTGTCTTCTTTTTTTTAAATGCCAGGGACTGAACTCAGGGCGTAGGCTCTGTCCTTGAGCCTACCCTGAGGCTAGTGCTCTACCACTTGAGCCACAGTTCCACTTTCAGCTTTTTCTGTAGTTTATTGGAGATATGAGTCTCATGGACTTTCTTGCCCGGGCTGGCTTTGAACTGTGATTCTCAGATCTTAGCCTCCTGAGTAGCCACCAGCACCCAGCAATTGTTGAGTGTTTTAAAAATTATTCACTCATTGAACTGTTTGGTAATTTATTTTTCTGGTATTGGACTTGTGTAAGGTCCATGTAAGGTGCACATTCAGCCTGCTTGCTCATGGTTGATAGTTGATGCTCTACCACTGGAGCCTGTTTTTTGAGACAGGTTTCAATAGGCTGGCCTCTGCCTTAGCCTCCCTTATGATCCTCTTGCCTCTTGAAAGCTAGAAATACAAGTATGTGCCACCACATCCAGCCACCATACCCATATCACTGAGCAATTTTCAGCTAAGCACCTGTTGTATTTCAGGTAGATGAGAACATATTTGTGCATAAAAACAGGTGGATTTTATCCTTTTGGGTCATAGTCAAGGTCAGCTTTTCTCAACTGGAGTTCTGAGAGAGAACTTTTTAGTCAACCAAATAATCACATAAAATGTAAATGGTAAACTATGAAAAGAACAAGAATGTAAAATTGTGTGCTATTGGATCTAATAAGGAAGATCAGGGAGAGTTCCCTGAGGGAGTACAGAGAAGTAAAGATAGGAGGGAGAAATAGTATGTGCTAAGACTCAGAAGCAGAAGGGAATATGGCAGATATAAGGGAACCAATGAAAGCCAGTGCTGGAACAGAGGGAGCAAAGGGCAGTATAGCATAGAAGCTGAAACACATGGGAGGTAGATCTTCAGAACTTTATAAGGCCATGATAGACTTCTTTAAAGCTGGGAATGTTCTGTTCAGTTTAGTACTTTCAAAAGAACTCTCCAGCCCCTAGGCGGAGAATGATTGGAAAGGTATCAGTTCTTTTCATGAAGTTAGAGATGATAATGGCTTGGACCAATGTAATGGCAGCATTATACTACAGTGGACATCATCTAGAGATATGTAATTGGTAGAAGTCAAAAGTTGGTAATGTGTGTCAGTGAGGAGTTTGGTAGACATCCCAAAAGGCCAGGCTAATTTTTGTCTAGATTCAACAGATCAGAAACCATATTTGACCATGCGAAGTTGTATTACATATTTGAGTGCTGAAGGCTATACCAAGTATGATTTTTACACAGATCTAGCAATGTTTGAGCTTAGCAAAGATCACTAAGTACAAAGCATGGGGAACAAATTGAAGTAAATGAGACTGTAGGCTGTGACAATGATGTGATGTGATTAAAGCATTCCCAGGAGGAATGGAAAGATAAGGTTGAGAATACAAAACATTCATGTGAGAATGGTAGAGTAAATAACAAAGCACAGAGCCTAGTTGGCAGTTAAAAGCAGGAGAGTGAAGAGTTCCATGAGCAATCTTTACATTTTTCTGCTGGTTTTAGCATCCCTCTCATGATATCACACCAACCAAAACCTCAGTTCAACTCTTACCTGTCTCTGGGACAGCACCGTGTTTTACTGTGGTGGAAGAAGCCTTGGGAGCTATTATGGTTGTGTTGCTGCCACTGACAGGTAACATTCTTCAGGTCCAAGGTAAAGCATTGAAGCCCAATTGTCACTGAGGTCAAAATATGAAGCCCTATCAGAGCCATGCATAGTCTATAGAGCTGTAGATAGAGTATCCAGATCATTTTTACACTACAACAGAACATCTGCTCTGTTCTCTCTTCTCTCACTTGAGCAGAGTTTGCCCTATACAATGCAAGATTGAGGTTATCAGGCAGGACCATGGTTCTCAGAGCCTTCACATTCAGCCTAAGATTTCCTACAGTTCTTTTTTTTCTTTTAAATCTCCTTCCTATCTCCCCATTTCTTTATTGACCCACCTGCATCCCGGGGAAGGTCCACAGTCACAGGTAAAGACCAGGATCCCCAGGAACCACGGAGGGAGACCCCATCAGGCTGGCTACGCAACTGGAGCCAATAGGACTTGCCAGGCTGGAGCCCTGAGATGAGGCAACTTCCACCCCTGACTTTCAGAGATGGAGCCTGGGGATAAAAATCCCAGCATCAGAATCTAGGTCTGCCTCTCATCCGAGACATCTACCCCTAATACTTGAACCCCTATGCCTTGTGTGTTCAGAGCTAGCGCCTTACTGGTTAGATGTACAACACACAGAATGGGGACCAGATTGGTGGGTTTCAGGGGATATTCAGAGATTTCTGAAAGGAAATCTCCATTAACCTGGAGGCCCATTAGATCTCAATTTTGTCAGTGTAAATGATGCAAAGTGAGATACCACCTAAAGAGAGAGGGCTCCTAAACGCTAATCAGAGTGTACAATAATTTCCAAGGACAAACTGAGTTTAGAATTTCCGAAGTATGACCTGTCCCTGACTGGGGAAATGTTGGGGGAAGGGGATAGGAGGTAGAACAGAAGGAGTTTCAAATACTTCTCCAGTTGGAGAGGTCTCTGTTGGTCCATCCTGTTGGGTTGCTGTGGGCAGAGCACATGGAGACTGGTGTAGGGTGGAGGCGGGATTTGGCCTTGGCAGGGTAGGGCAGCAGGTTTCAGTGGGGAGCAGCTGTATAACTGTGGGGCCAGTGGAGTTCCTGGGATCTGCAGGGCCATAGCGGAGTTCATGCCTCAGGAAATCACTGATTTCAGGTGCTGGGGCTTCCCACCGGATCTGAAGTTCCCCTGGCTGACTCCCACCCATGGCCTTGATGATATGGGGGGGAGCCGGTAGACCTGAAGGCAAGATAGGGTAGATCAAAACTGTGAGTGCCACCCACTATGATTCAACCCATGGACTGCAGAAGGGGTGCTGGAGGTGGAATTAGAAGCAGCTCTGATTTTAAAAGATCACAGGTCATCACTCTCTGGAGCTGAGTGACAAGTAGGAAGAATGATTCCTGATCTTGTTCTCCTTTCCTCACAAGAAGAGTGACCTCACTATAGTGTAATGGTTTGCCAGACTCCATGCTCCTTACAGCAGGGACCACTTTTCATCTTCGTATTTTCCTCTCCTGACAGGGTACCTGGCACGCAGAGGTGTTCTATAACAGTTGAATTGATGAGTAAATGAATAGGTGAGTGGTGGTATGAAGTGATTTGTAGGTTAGGTCTAGCTCTGGATACTAAGGTTGGAGCAAATGGTAAAAAGGATCTCAAGATGCCTCTGGGGGTCAGAAAGTGGGGAATGTCCACATTATCTACACAAGTCTGATTCTAGGACCTAGATTACAGGCAGAGAACGGAATGACTGAGATGTCCTTACCCACACTATCCACAAAGATCACTCGTTGCATCAGAGTCTGGTTCAGGAACACGTTCTTCACCCACAGATGCAGTGGAAAAAAGAGACGTATTTCATCCTGGGCTGGAAACTGGCACACATGACGGGTCCCAAAGTGGGGCACGCTCTGAGAGATCAGAGGGCAGGTGCGGGGCTCCTCGCTGTTGGCAGAAGAGAGGTCCTACCTACACAGTCACCATGCTTAGCCCTGAGGACCCAGGTAGGGGCCCATGCCCAGCTTCTGTTTCCATTACTGCCACTTTCTTCTCACTCACTGGCATAGTGGAATGAGGCTTGCGTGGTGGCTTGAGCTAGGCCATGTATAAGGTGGCTACTTAGAGCATGTAGTGTAATCATCCCCTGATAGGGCCAAAGACAGGGAAGCTAATAGGATGCACAAAGTACAGGGGCAGATATATGGGGGAGGGCACAGCCCAGCACCTACCCTGGATAGGCATATAGCAGTTGATATGTCTCACTGGGTCCTGCCTCTTCCTCATCCCAGAAGCAAGTGAGGTCCTCAAATGTTTGGGAGAAACAGTTCAGGGGTTCTGAATCCGAGGTCATCAAGGAGACATCTAAGAAATAGCTGGTGAGTTGGGCTTTGGTTCCCCTCCTTCTTCCCCCAGGCATGTTTATGGGTAGGAAACTAGTGGGGGGCTTCCTACCTTGCATCCCTTCCCAGGGCTCCCATCCCCTCCTAGGGTTCCCTATGCCCAGGCCCCTCCATACACCTCACCTTGGCTGGTGACTTGTGCCAGGTTTGGAGGGACCAGGAGGAGGCAGGAGGTGACCATGAAGAGGGCCCAGGAGGGCATCTTCTCAGCAACTGTGTGCCTGCCTTAGCCCATCCTCCTTTCAGGAAGCCGGGCCCCAATCCCCTCCCAGGCCAGCCCCTAAGGTTCCTGTAAGATACAGCCCCACGTCCTGTCCCTGTCCCTGCCCCTCTGGGGCCCATCCAGACCACACTGGGGCCAGAGGAGGGGGAGTGGGGAGAAGGGTAGGAAGAATTTGAAAGAGAGGACATAGGCCTTTTGGTAGGAGGGAGATGGAGGGGTTTATATTTGACCATCCACCAAAAGGAGAATAAGCCTGTGTGTCCGTGTTAACTGGAACAGAACAGCCTCTATCATCAAGATTAGCAACATTGAATGAGCACTTAATTAAGCTGCTTACATTAAGCACTTTGTACCTATTGACTTGGAAAGTCATTACAGCAGACTTGCTATTTCCATTATAAAGATAAGGAAACCTGGATTCAGAGAAGTTAAAGATTTGTCTAAGACCTTATACCTACTAAGACATAAAGCCCAGGAGGGCAACCATCAGAGTCCAGATAGCCATGCTATGCACTTGGGTATAACCTGCTAAGACATGACTGTTGGCCTTACCACAATGGAAGATAGGTATTTCTACTTTAAATAGTTTCTGGGACCTTGTGTATAAACAAACACATTCTCCCCACCCATAGTGGTCAGTCTCTACAGCTGCATTCTACTCAAAGCATGATCTATTAGGCACAATAGCTGGAGCCTGTTAGAAAAGCAGAATCCTAGACCCTACCCCAGACCAACTGCATTTGTCAAAATCCTCAGATAATTCCTGGGCTGGCCTTGATATCCTCCTCCCAAGTAGCAAGGATTACAGGTATGAGCTACAGATGCCAGGTCACAGCTGGCTTTAGTAATAATGCACATCATTCTTGGAAATTCCTAAAGAGTAGATTTTAAATGTTCTTACAGGAGAATGGTAAGTACGTGAGATGATCCTAAACACATATGTTTAATTTGTGAGTGTGTTTATGAAGAGAAGAAGGGGAGAGGAATGCAGCCAAAAATCCAATATATATCCTACAAAATTGTCAGGGAAAGAGTGGATTGGGAGGGATGGTGAGAATGTTGAAAGAGGTGACACTGATCCAGCTGTATTGTACTCATAAACAATGTTGTTGAATAGCTCCTGTGTACAACTACTTAGAGATAATAAAAAATGAAACGAAAAAAGCAATGGTCTCTCATATTTCTATCGGTGTTTTTCAGAATTAGGGATGCTTAACCTCAACTTCTTAGCTTGTGATTGTCTTCTTTATGTTAGTCCAGAGGTCTAGATACAATCTTCAGTAGCAGAGGTGTAGATACAATCTCTTCATGGAAAGCCAGGCTTCCTCCTGGGCATGGAATTGTAGGTGGTTTCTGTGCTCATTCTGGGAGCGGACTCTTGTTGGGATGGGGGAGGAGGCATTGGCGGTGAGGAACATACATAGCCACATTAACTGCCACATTTACCAGCTCCAGCTCCCATTGCTGGGACTAATTTAATTCAATATCCCTCCTCTTCTTCTTCCTCCCTCTTCTTCTTGAGTTCATTTTACCAACAGACAGAATTTTAGGAGGTGAGGGTAAGTAAAGGGAAGTCCTTGAGGCCTCCTGTGAAGTCTTAATTTTCTGGCACCATTTCTTCACAAGTTGTATCTGAGCCACGTTTGTCCTCTGTCCTACTAGCCCTCAGGTTGCAAAGATCAATAGTAATGACTTTGGACGTACCTCTCCTCCCCGGCTCCTCATCAAGGGTTCTCCAACTACTGTTAGATCCAGTGAGAAAAGAAACCCAGCCTTTTGTTTTGTTTTTGCAGTTTTTTTTGGGGGGGGGTCTGGTCATGGGGCCTGAACTCTGGGACTGGGCGCTGTCCCTCAGCTCTTCAGCTCAAGGCTAGCACTCTACCACTTGAGCCACAGCGCCACTTCCGGCTTTTTTCTTTTTGCTTATGT